>NW_022589704.1:47881553-48049480 GCF_004348235.1 Phoca vitulina
TTCTTCTTCTTCTTCTTCTTCTTCTTCTTCTTCTTCTTCTTCTTCTTCTTCTTCTTCTTCTTCTTCTTCTTCTTCTTCTTCTTCTTCTTCTTCTTCTTCTTCTTCTTCTTCTTCTTCTCCTCCTCCTTCTTCTTCTTCTTCTTCTTCTTCTCCTTCTTCTTCTTCTTCGTTGTCGTCGTCATCTTTAAATTACACTTCAGACAGAGCATTCCACTGCCCCAGTAGTCCCCTGATTATAACTGTCATTTCTCTGTTCTTAGAGCAATAATCCTCACATGAATAATTAACTCATCTAATATTCTCATCTCCTGCCCCTTGTTTGTTTTCTGTGGCTAGCATTCTAACCTACAATATTGAGTTCCTCCTCTTAAATATCACTACTGATTTTCTCCTAGCTGAATTCAAAGAAAATCCTACTCAAACTCTCAAATTTATTTAACATGATTAATCATCCTTCTTTCATTATACTATGTATTTTATTTTACTAAGTCCCTATCTTATTTCTCTTGTTTACTTGTCTTTCTGTGTTACTTCTCTGTTCTTAAATTGTAAACAATTACTAATACTCCTTGTTATCTTTTTATAATCTATTTTTTCGAAAGATTCATCTCAACTAACTGTAAACACTCATCATTCCCTAAGTCTTTTTCAGAAAATCTCTTACTTATATTAACACAGTATACATAGTTTCCCAACTTCTCTATTTTGAATTGACTTTGACTCTCTCACTTACGCATTATATTTATCCAAATGTAATGTTTTTATATTCATGTCTCTATTTAATCTGTTTATATCAGGGCCTCAAAGCTATTTGACTAGATCTTTTACCCCATAAAGTTGTTTTTGTATTAAATAATTGATATCTGTAAAATACTTTGGAAATTACCCAACATATATTAAGTATTCAATAAATACTAAATTTTAATATTACCAGTGAAACTTTATTTATTTATTTAAAGACTTTATTTATTTATTTGACAGGAAGAGAGTGCACACAAGCAGGGGAAGCAGCAGGCAGAAGGAGATGGAGAAACAGGCTCCCCATTGAGCAGGGAGCCCCATGCTGGTTCAATCCCAGGACCCTGGGATCATGACCTGAGCCAAAGGCAGACCTTAAACGACTGAGCCACCCAGGCACCCCACCAGTGAAACTTTAAAATAACTAATACATCTTCTGAGATGCCCATTCTATTTTAGAATAATTATATTTTTGTGGAATAGTCCTTAAATTCCTAAACCAACAGGAAAAGCCTATAATACTGTGACAGCTTTATGGCATGTTAATGTGGCTAGGCTCCACTAGGGTCCCAATTATTCAAATAATAATTTAGGTGCTGCTGTGGAGGGATTCTGCAAATGTGATTAAGCTCCCTAATTAGGACTTTATCTTATGTGGGCCTGACCTAATCAGGTGAGGCTTATTGATGATAGGCTTTTTCTGTGTTCAGAGACTTTATTTAGCTTGTACCCATGGAGTAGTCTGCTCATGATCTCTTCCTGACAACCTGCCCTATGGATTTCATATTTCCTTAGCCACCCTCCACAGTTGCATAAGCCCATTCTTTGTGTATACCCTCTCTCTCTCTCTCAGACACACACACACACACACACACACACACACACACACACACCTCCTACTAGTTAGACCCTTTTCTAACAATCCAATAATCTTCCTCCAAGAAACTATAGTCTCCATGGTCCATTGCTCTTGCCCTCATACAGTTGTTACAAGTTAATAATACATTTTGGAACAACTAGCATTTTAATTCAAATAAATCATTCTCTAATGGTATCATATGATTAGCAAAGCGCTTGGCATAGAGTAGACACTCAAATAGGATTTTTAATGAATTAGTGCCAGTTATATTTCTCTAGTCAACCTGCAAACTAATGTGAATCTATTTTTCTCATGTGTCTGTATCTCCAATAGTCTTATCACATTAATCAGATTTATAGAGGTGATAAATATTTGTAAGTTATAATAAATATTATCAATGACTGAGCTGTTTGACTAGTTAAAACTAAAATAGATTTTCCATTGAAAATGTTATTTTGGAGGATGCTGAAAAGGTGGTGGTCCCCAGAATTGAGCTGGATATCTACCAGACCACTCTGAACACCCATGAAATCAGCCTGAGATGTAAGAAGATAGATCTGGAACTCTACAAACAGAATATCATAGGCAGTTGATTTTGAGATATGAAGTGGGGAGCTGTGATTCTGGGGGCAGATAGTGGAGGATAAACAGAAGGGAGAGGGAGCTGTGATCCTACACCACTGGTGAGTGATAGCCTCCCACGCTGGGGACAGAGCACAGGCTCGCAGACCGATAGTGACAGGGAAAGGACTTTAGGGCAGCCCCCTGGACTGAAACCCTGAAACCCAGAGGGGCGGGCCACACATGCGAACTGGGGGCAGCTGGTGGTTTTAGAAGCAAAAGGGGCAGAGACATGCCCCGACCTGGAGGCAAGGACTGGGAGCACTGCTGAGGGGCACACAACCCAGGCTGCAGTTTATAACAGCACAGACAGAAACAGATAGTGTGGCCTGGAGAGCTTACTGAAGAACAGACTGTGATCTCTCCGCTCTGAGGCAGAGGGTTGTAAATGATCTCAGGGTTGCCTGAGTAACAGCATGGCAGTCCCCTCCACCAGAAGACAGGCTGGGAGAACAAGAGGCCAGCAACCCTAAGGTCCCTATAAAACAGGTGCATCTTGCTTGGGTTGTGGTCAGTAATTTGGACTCTGTACATTCCTTCAACCACCCTCAACAGAATGACTAGGAGGAGGAACCCCCAAACTAGGAAAGACTCAGAGACTGTGACTTCTGCCACAGATTTACAAATAGATACAGATATAACCAAGATGTGGGAGATGAAATTCAGGGTAGCAATTGCGAAGACAATAGCTAGAATGGAGAAATTGATTAATGACAAGATAGAGTCTCTAAGGGCAGAAATGAAAGCCGAATTGGCAGAACTTAAAAATGCTATCAGTGAAATCCAATCTAATCTAGATAATCTAACAGCTAGGGTAAGCGAGGCAGAAGAATGAATTACTGATCTAGAAGACCAATTAATAGACAAGAAGGAAAAAGAGGAGGCCAGGGAAAAACAACTCAGAAGCCATGAAAATAAAATCAGAGAAATAAGTGACACCATGAAACGTTCCAATGTCAGAATTATTGGAATGCCTGAGGGGGTGGAGAGAAAAAGAGAGGACTAGAAGATATATTTGAGCAAATCATAACTGAGAACTTGCCTAATCTGGGGAATGAAACAAACATTCGTGTCCTAGAGGCAGAGAGGACCCGTCCCAAGATCAAGGAAAACAGGCCAACGCCCTGGCATGTAATAGCAAAACTCGCAAATCTTAGAACCAAGCAAACCATCTTAAGGGAAGTTAGGGGGAAGAGATTCCTTACTACAGAGGGAGGAACATCAGAATAACATCAGACCTATCCACAGAGACCTGGCAAGCCAGAAAGGCCTGGCAAGACATATTCTCTCTAAATGAGAATAACATGCAGCCAAGAATGCTTTACCTGGCAAGGCTGTCATTTAGAATGGATGGAGAGATGCAGAGCTTCCAAGACCAGCAGAAACTGAAAGAATATGTGACCACTAACCTGGCCCTGCAAGATATATTAAGGGGGGTTCTATAAAAGGAGAAAGACCCCCAAGAGTGATATAGAACAGAAATTTATAGAGACAATCTATAGCAACAAATTCTTCATAGGCAACATGATGACAATAAATTCATATTTTTCAATAACACTCTCAACGTGAACAGCCCAAATGCTCCCATAAAACAGCACAGGGTTGCAGGTTCGATAATAAGGCAAGACCCATCCATATGCTGTCTACAACAGACTCATTTTGACCCTAAAGATACATCCAGACTGAAAGTGAAGGGATGGAGATCCATCTTCCATGCCAGCAGACCTCAAAAGAAAGCTGGGGTAGCAATTCTTATATCAGACAAATTAAATTTTAAGCTAAAGACTGTAGTTAGAGACACAGAAGGACACTATATCATTCTTAAAGGGTCTATCCAACAAGAAGATCTAACAATTGTAAATATCTATGCCCCCAACATGGGAGCAGCCATCTATATAAGCCAGCTGTTAACCAAAATAAAGAGTCATACTGATAACAATATGTTAATTGTAGGAGACCTCAATACTTCACTCTCAGCAATAGACAGATCATCTAAGCAGAAAATCAACAAAGAAGCAAGAGCTTTGAATGACACACTGGACAGATGGACCTCATAGATATATACAGAACATTCCACACTAAAACAACAGAATACTCATTCTTCTCGAGCTCACATGTAACTTTCTGCAGAATAGACCACATACTGGGTCACAAATCAGGTCTCAACTGATACCAAAAGATTGAGATTATTCCCTGCATATTCTCAGACCATAATGCTTTAAAACTGGAACTCAATCATGAGAAAAAAATTGGAAGAAATTCAAACACTTGGACACTAAAGACCACTCTGCTCAAGAATGTTTGGGTCAACCAGGAAATCAAAGAAGAATTTAAACAATTCATGGAAACCAATGAGAATGAAAACACATCAGTCCAAAACCTATGGGATACTGCAAAGGCTGTCCTAAGGGGGAAATACATAGCCATTCAAGCCTCACTCAAAAAAAAACAAAAAATCCTGAATTCACCAACTAACTTTACACCTTAAAGAACTGGAGAAAAAGCAACAAATGATGCTTAAACCATGGATTAGAAGACAAATAATTAAGATTAGAGCAGAGATCAATGAATTAGAAACCAGAAACATAGTGGATCAGATAAATGAAACTAGAAGCTTGTTCTTTGAAAGAATTAATAAGATAGATAAACCACTGGCCAGACTTATCCAAAAGAAAAGAGAAAGGACCCAAATTAATAAAATCATGAATGAAAGGGGAGAGATCATGACTAACACCAAGGAAATAGAAACAATTATTAGAAATTATTATCGACAACTATATGCCAACAAATTGAGCAACCTGGAAGAAATGGATGCCTTCCGGAAACCTATAAACTCCCAAGACTGAAACAGGAAGAAACTGACAACCTGAATAGGCCAATAACCAGTAACGAGATTGAAGCAGTGATCAAAAACCTCCCAAAAAACAAGAGTCCAGGGCCTGATGGATTCCCTGGGGAATTCTACCAAACATTCAAAGAAGAAATAATACCTATTCTCCTGAAGCTGTTTCAAAAAATAGAAACAGAAGGAAAGCTTCCAGACTCATTCTGTGAGGTCAGCATTACCTTAACCCCCAAACCAGGCAAAGACCCCATCAAAAAGAAGAATTTCAGACTGATATCCCTGATGAATATGGATTCCAAAATTCTCAACAAAATCCTAGCTAATAGGATCCAGCAATATATTAAAAGCATCATCCACCACGACCAAGTGGGATTTATTCTTGGGATGCAAGGGTGGTTCAACATTTTGCAAATCAATCAATATGATAGAACAAATTAATAAGGGGAGAGAGAAGAACCATATGGTCCTCTCAATTGATGCAGAAAAGCAATTGACAAAATACAGCATCCTCTCCTGATTAAAACTCTTCAGAGTATAGGGATAGAGGGAACATTCCTCAAGTTCATAAAATCCATCTATCAAAAACCCACAGCAAATATCATCCTCAATGGGGAAAAGCTGAGAGTCTTTCCCTTAAGATCAGGAACAAGACAAGGGTGCCCACTCTCCCCACTATTGTTCAACATAGTACTAGAAGTCCTAGCAACAGGAATCAGACAACAAAAAGAAATAAAAGTTATTCAAATTGGCAAAGAAGAAGTTAAACTCTCTTCGCAGATGAGATGATACTTTATGTGGAAAATCCAAAAGAATCCGCCCCCAAATTACTAAAACTCATACAGCAATTCAGTAATGTGGCAGGATACAAAATCAATGCACAGAAATCAGTTGCTTCCTTATACACTAACAATGCAACTGCAGAAAGAGAGATTAAAGAAACGATTCCATTTACAATAGCACCAAAAACCATAAGATACCTCGGAATAAACCTAACCAAAGAGGTAAAGGATCTATTCTCTAGGAACTACAGAACACTCATGAAAGAAATTGAAGGAGACACAAAAAGATGGAAAAACAGTCCATGCTCATGGATCGGAAGAATAAACATTGTTAAAATGTCTATGCTACCCAGAGCAATCTATACCTTCAATGCCATCCCGATCAAAATTCCAATTACATTTTTCAAAGGGCTGGAACAAACACAAATAAAATTTGTATGGAATCAGAAAAGACCTCGAATCACCAAGGAAATTTTGAAAAAGTAAAACAAAGCTGGGGACATCACGTTGCCTGATTTCAAGCTATATTACAAAGCAGTGATCACCAAGACAGCATGGTACTGACACAAAAACAGACATATAGTCCAATGGAACAGAATAGAGAGCCCAGATATGGACCTTCAACTCTATGGTCAAATAATCTTCGACAAAGCCGGACAAAATATGCAATGGAAAAAAGACAGTCTTTTCAATAAATGGTGCTGGGAAAATTGGACAACTATATACAGAAGAATGAAACCCGACCATTCTCTAACACCATACACAAAGACAAACTCAAAATCGATGAAAGACCTCAATGTGAGACAAGAATCCATCAAAATCCTTGAGAATATAGGCAGTAACCTCTTTGACATTGGCCACAGCAACTTCTTTCAAGACATGTCTCCAAAGGCTAGTGAAACAAAAGCAAAAATGACTTTTGGGACTTCATCAAGATAAAAAGCTCTGCACGGCAAAGGAAACAGTCAATAAAACAAAGAGGCAACCCACAGAATGGGAGAAGATATTTGCAAATGACAGTACAGATAAAGGGCTGGTATCCAAGATCTATAAAGAACTTCTCAAACTCAACACCCAAAAAACAAATAATCAAGTCAAAAAATGGGCAGAAGACATGAACAGACACTTCTCAAAAGAAGACATACAAATGGCTAACGGACGCATGAAAAAATGTTCATCATCATTAGCCATCAGGGAAATTCAAATCCAAACCACATTGAGATACCACCTTACACCAGTTAGAATGGCAAAAATTGACAACAATTTCTTGCCAGGCAAGAAACAACAAATGTTGGAGAGGTTGTGGAGAAAGGGGAACCCTCTTACACTGTTGGTGGGAATGCAAGTTGGTACAGCCACTTTGGAAAACAGTGTGGAGATTCCTCAAAAAATTAAAAATAGAGCTACCGTATGACCCAGGAATTGCAGTACCGGGTATTTACCCCAAAGACACAGATGTAGTGAAAAGAAGGGCCATATGCATCCCAATGTTCATAGCAGCAATGTCCGCAATAGCCAAACTGTAGAAAGAATCAAGATGCCCTTCAACAGATGAATGGATAAAGAAGATGTCGTCCATATATGCAATGGAATATTACTCAGCAATCAGAAAGGATGACTACCCAACTTTTACATCAACATGGATGGGACTGGAGGAGATTATGCTAAGTGAACTAAGTCAAGCAGGGAAAGCCAATTATCATATGGTTTCACTTATTTGTGGAACATAAGGAATAGCATAGAGGACATTAGGAGAAGGAAGGGAAAAGTGAAGGGGGGAAATCGGAGGGAGAGATGAACCATGAGAGACTATGGACTCTGAGAAACAAACTGAGGGTTTTAGAGGGAGGGGGGTGAGGGGATGGGTTAGGCCAGTGATGGGTATTAAGGAGGGCACGTACTGCATGGAGCACTGGGTGTTATATGAAAACAATGAATTGTGGATCACTACATCAAAAAATAATGATGCATTTTATTGGGACTAACATAATAAAATTAAATTAAATTTAAAAAAAAGAAAATGTTATTTTGGGATTTTCTCCGTTCTGTAATAGTTAACTTTTTATTTCAAAAACCTTGAATTAACCATAGATTAAAAGCCAGGATTGACAACTGCAACCCTTTAATTGAAATTATGCTATTAAGTATCAGTATTTTAAAGTTCTGCACAACCTGATAACATATGGCTAGATTAATTTAGGCCATTAGAAATTAGCCATTCAATATAAAAGCAATATAAAGGAAGAAAATTGAAGCCTTTAGCAGTTTGATAACAATGACTCACCATCACAAAACTAAAGACACTTCTTTTTAAAAATATGCCTCATGAAAAACCATGGATATTTATTGAAACAAAAAATGGTTCCTTAAAAAGATAATAAAATTGATAAATATCAAGAAAGACAAACTAAGGTAAAATGACAGACACAACTTAACCAATATTAGGAATAAAATAAAGGATATTTACAGATTCTATTGCCACTAAAAAGTTATAAACAACTCTACTCACATAAATTCAGTAACTTAGATGAAATGGACCAATGCTTCAAGAAATCACAAACTACCAACTCAATATAAAATAAAAATTTAACCCACAGTTAAAAAGCTTCTGAAAGGCCAGATGGTTTTACTAGAAAAACAGACCCATATGATTTCATTGGAGAATTGTATGAATCAGGGAGAGAAAAAATAGCAGCAATTCTACTAATCTGTTCTAGAAAATAAAAGACAAGGAACACTCCCTAACTCATTTTATGAGGGCCACAATTATCCTGATAGCAGAAACACATAAAGACATCACAGAAAAAAGAAAAACACAGACTGGTATCTTTCATGAAATTCTATGTAAAAACTCTCAACAAATACTAAGCAACTAAATTCAGCAATATATTAACATAAGTATACACTAAGACCAGAATTACAATCCATGATATCAAAAGAATAAAAAAAGAAAAAGCACGAGATCCTATCAATTGATGCAGAAGGAATCTTTTACAAAACTCAACATTAATGATTAAGCTCCTTGCAAACTAAGAATAAACACTCCTTTAATTTGATAAATAGCATTCATACAAAACCCACACTTCACTTATGCTTATTCATATTACAACTAACTTATTCCCCTTATTGTACTTCCTAATGAAAGGCTGAATTATTCCCCCCAAAGATGGGAAACAAGGCAAGGTTGCTCACTCTCACCACTTTCATTCAACATGTACTGGAATTCTTAACAAGCATAAAGCAAGTAAAAGAAATAAAAGACATATAAATTAGAAAGGAAGAAAGAAAACTGTCCCAATTTGCAGGTGACATGGTTATCTATATAGAAAATTCCGAGGAATCTGAAAAAAAAATGCAGAACTAAGAATGAGTTCTCAAAGTCACAGGATACAAGATCAAAAATGAACAAAGTTAATCATATTCTGTATACTAACCATGAACATAAAATTGAAATTGAAATTAAAAACACAATACCCCTGGGGCGCCTGGGTGGCTCAGATGGTTGGGCGTCTGCCTTCGGCTTGGGTCATGATCCCAGGGTCCTGGGATCGAGCCCCGCATCGGGCTCCCTGCTCAGCGGGAAGCCTGCTTCTCCCTCTCCCACTCCCCCTGCTTGTGTTCCCTCTCTCGCTGTGTCTCTCTCTGTCAAATAAATAAAATCTTAAAAAAAAAAAAAAAACACACAATACCACTTACAATGACATGTTCCTGGTGTGATACTACACTAACTTCATGTAAGATATGACTTTTAGCTGGTTGAAGGGTAAATGATACTCCATGTACTACTAAGGAAAAGCTTCCAATGATGCTTACCATACAGTCTTTCACCCCTCTCCAAAATTCTTAACTCAATGTTGTACTCCATACTTCTTCAAGTTGTTGGTAATAATTTGAGTGATTAAATTGCTTAACTACATAGTGACAATGTTTATTGAATGGTCTGGCAAAAAGTCAGAATGATGCTGGCCTTACTTAGAAGCCCTGGTTCTCAGAGTCCTATTTTGTGCCAGGCATTATCCCTATTCATTGCTGGATTAAATGGAAGAAATTTGGAGACAGAAGTCTAGGGAGAGAGGCATTCAGTTCACTCAGAGTCCCAGTTATCTACCAACCTGTACAGAATTATTTCAATAATCTTTCAATCAAGATATCCATCCTAGTACATATTATCTTATGTGAGCTCAGATTGCATATGACTTTTTCAATTAATGCCAGTTGTTTATCCTTTTTTTTCCATTTTTGTAAGGGAGGTATGTGGTTTAGGTAGTCATAGCATTGTCTTTGGAAAGCGTAATTAAGACACTGAACATTCTTTGCCAAAAATGTTTACATTCTAGTATTATCAGTATATTCTCTGAAATAAATTGGTAGTTTTTAAAGTTTTTATTTAAATTTCAATTAGTTAACATGCAGTGTAATATTAGTATCAGGTATACAATATAGTGATTCAACACTTCCATACATCAGCTGGTGTTCATCACAATAAGTGCACTCCTTAATCCCCATCACCTATTTAACCCAGCCTCCCACCCACCTACCTCCCTTCTGGTAACCATCAGTTTGTTCTCTACAGTTGAGTCTGTTTCTTGGTTTGCCTTTCTCTCTCTCTCTTTTTTCTCCTTTGTTCATTTGTTTTGTTTCTTAAATTCCACATATGAGTGAAATCACAGTATTTGTCTTTCTCTGACTGAATCATTTCACTTAGCATATACTCTCTAGCCCTATCCATGTCATTGCAAATGGCAAGATTTCATTCATTTTTATGGCTGAGAATGGTCCATTTTATATATATATAAGAAATGGACCATTTCTTCATCCATTCATCAATCAATGGATGGACACCTGGGCTGTTTCAATAATTTGGCTATTGTAGATAATGCTGCTATAAACATCGGGGTGCATGTGTCCTTTTGAAGTAGTATTTTTGCATTATTTGGATAAATATCTAATTATATGATTACTGGATTACAAGGTAGTTCTATTTTTAACTTTTTGAGGAACCTCTGTACTGTGTTCCAGAGTGGCTGCACCAGTTTGCATTCCCACCAACAGTGCAAGAGGGTTCCCCTTTCTCCACATCTTCACCAACACCTGTTGTTTCTTAGGTTGTTAATTTCAGCCATTCTGACAGATGTGAAGTGATATCTCATTGTTTTTTTTTTTTTTTTTTTTTTTTTTTTTTTTTTTTTTTTTTTTTTTTGATTTATTTATTTGAGAGAGCAAGAATGAGAGAGAGAGAGAGAGAGTACATGACGGGGGGAGGGTTAGAGGGAGAAGCAGGCTCCTTGCTGAGCAGGGAGCCCGATGCGGGACTCGATCCAGGGACTCCAGGATCATGACCTGAGCCGAAGGCAGTCGCTTAACCAACTGAACCACCCAGGCGCCCCTCTCATTGTTTTTTTAATTTGCATTTCCTTGATGATTAATGATGGTGAATATCATGGGTCTATTGGCCATCTGATGTTTTCTTTGGAAAAATATCCATTCATGTCTTCTGCCCATTTTTTAATTGGATTATTCATTTTGGGGGTGTTGAGTTTGATAAGATCTTTATATATTTTGGATACTAACCCTTTATCAGATATGTCATTTGCAATTATCTTCTCCTGTCTTGTAGGTTGCCCTTTAGTTTCATTGATTGCTTCCTTTGCTGAGCAAAAGCTTTTTATTTTGTGTAGTTCCAATAGTTTATTTTTGCCTTTGTTTCCCTTGCCTCAGGAGACATATCTAGAAAGAAGTTACTATGGCCAATGTCAAAGAAGAAGTTACTGTTTGTGTTCTCTTCTAGGATTTTTATGGTTTCCTGTCTCACATTTAGGTCTTTAATCCATTTTGAATTTATTTTCATGTATAGTGTAAGAAAGTGGTCTAGTTTCATTTCATTATTTTGCATGTTGCTGTCCAATTTTCCCAACACTATTTGTTGAAGAGAATATTCTTTTCCCATTGGATATTCTTTCATGCTTTGTTGAAGATTAATTGACCATATAGTTGTGGGTTCATTTCTGGGTTTTCTATCCTGTTCTATTGATCTGCATGTCTATTTTTGTGCCAGTACGCTACTGTTTTGATTACTACAGCTTTGTAATATAACGAAGTCTGGAATTGTGATGCCTCCAGCTCTGCTTTTCTTTTTCAAGATTGCTTAGGCTATTCAGGGTCTTTTGTGGTTCCATACAAGTTTTAGGATTGTTTGTTCTACCTCTGTGAAAAATGCTGTTGGTATTTTGATAGGGGTTGCTTTAAATGTGTAAATTGCTTTAGGTAGTATAGAGATTTTAACAATATTTGTTCATCCAATCCATGAACATGGAATGTCTTTCCATTTTTTGTGTCATCTTCAATTTCTTTCATCAGTGTTTTATAATTTTCAGAGTACAGGTCTTTCATCTCTCTGGTTAGGTTTATTTCTAAGTATCTTATTGGTTTTGGTGCAATTGTAAATGGGATTGATTTCTTAATTTCTCTTTCTGCTGCAATTGTAAATGGGATTGGTTCTTTAATTTCTCATTCTGCTGCAACAGATTTCTGATGTTGATTTCATGTCCTGTGACTTTACTGAATTTGTTTATCAGTTCTAGCTGTTTTTTGGAGTCTTTTGTGTTTTCTATATATAGTATCATGTCATCTGCAAATAGTAAAAATACTACTTCTTTCTTGCCAATTTGGATGTCTTTTATTTCTTTTTGTTGTCTGATTGCTGTGGCAAGGACGTCCAGTACTCTGTTGAATAAAAGTGGTGAGAGTGGACATCCCTATCCTGTTCCTGGACCTTAGAGGAAAAGCTCTGTTTTTCCGCACTGAGGATGATATTAGCTGTGGGCTTTTCATAGATGGCCTTTATTATGTTGAGTTATATTCCTTCTAAACCTTCTTTGTTGAGGGTTTTTATTATGAATGGATGTACTTTGTCAAATGCTTTTTCTGCATCTGTTGAAATGATCATATGATTCTTATTCTTTATTTTATTGATTTGCAAGTACTGAACCACATTTGCAACCCAGGAATAAATCACACTTGATTGTTGTGAATGATTTTTTAATGTATTATTAGATTCAATTTGCTAGTAATTTTTGAGAATTTTTACATCTATGTTCATCAGGGATTTTGGACTGTAGCTCTTTTTTGCGGTGTCTTTATCGGGTTTTGGTATCAGGATAATGTTGACCTCATAGAATGAATTTGGAAGTTTTCTTTCCTTTTCTACTTTTTGTAATAGTTTGAGGATAGATATTAACTCTTCTTGTAGAATTTGCCTGTGAAGCCATCTGGTCTTGGACTTCTGTTTATTGGAAGTTGTTTTTTTTGTTTTTGTTTTTGTTTTTTATTACTGATTCTAGTTCTTTGCTAGTTACTGGTCTGTTTTCTATTTCTTTCTATTTCAATTTTGGTAGGTTATGTTTCTAGGAATTTATCCAATTCTTCTAGGTTGCCCAATTTGTTGGCATATAGTTTTTCATAATATTATTTTATGATTGTTTGTATTTATGTTGTATTGGCTGTCCTCTCTCATTTGTGATTTTATTTATTTGGGTCCTTTCTCTTTTCCTTTTGATAAATCTGGCTAGAGGTTTATCAATTTTGTTTATCTTTTCAAAGAATGAACTCCTAGTTTCATTGATCGGTTTTTTGTGGTTTTTTTTTTTTTTTTTTTAGTTTCTATATCATTAATTTCTGCTCTAATCTTTATTATTTCCTTCCTTCTGCTGGCTTTGGGCTTTGTTTGTTCTTTTTTCTAGCTCTTTTAGGTTTAAGGTCAGGATGTTTATTTGAGATTTTTCTTGCTTCTTGAGGTAAGCCTGTGTGGCTATATACTTCCTTCTTAGGACCACTTCTGCTGTATCCCAAAGGTCTTGGATCATTGTGTTTTTATTTTCATTTGTTTCCATGTATTTTTTAATTTCTTATTTGATTTCCTGGTTCACCCATTCATTGTTTAGTAGCATGCTGTTTAACCTTCATGTTTTTGTCTTGTGGTCTTTCCAGATTTTTTTCTTGTGGCTGACTTCTAGTTTCATGGCATTGTGGTCAGAAAAGGCAACTTCAATCTTTTTGTATTTGTTTAGGCTTGATTTATGACCTAATATGTGATCTATTCTGGAGAATGTCCCATGTGCACTTAAAAAAGAATGTGTATTCTGCTGTTTTAGGATGGAATGTTCTGATTATATCTAAGTCCATCTTGTCCAGTGTGTCATTCAAAACCATTGTTTCCTTTTTGATTTTCCATTTAGATGATCTTTCCATTGATGTAAGTGGGTGTCAAAGTCCTCTAATATTATTGTATTATTATCAATTAGTTCCTTTATGTTTGCTATTTACTGTTTTATATATTTGGGTGCTCTCATGTTGGATGCATAAATATTTATAATTGTAATATCTTCTTGTTGGATTGTGCCCTTTGTAATGATATAGTTCCCTTGTTTGTCTCTTGTTACCGTCTATTTTAAAGTCTAGTTTGACCAATATAAATATTGCTATTCCAGTTTGTTTTTGATATCCATATGCATGCTAAATGTTTCTCCATTCCCACTTTCAATCTCCAGGTGGCTTTAGGTCTAAAATAGGTCTCTTGTAGGCAGCATATAGATGGGTCTTATATTTTTATTCATTCTGACACCCTATACCTTTGATTGGAGCATGTAGTCCACTTACATTAAAAGTGATTATTGAAAGCTATGAATTTAGTGACATTGTATTACCTGTTAAATCATTGTTTCTAGAGATTTTTTTCTGTTCCTTTCTTGTCTTTGTCACTTTTGTTCTTTCCTTTCCACTCAAAGAGCCCCCTTTAATATTTCTTGCAAGGCTGGTTTAGTGGTCACAAACTCCTTTGGCTTAGTTTGTCTGGGAAACTCCTTATCTCTTATTCTTTTCTGAATGACAGCCTTCCTGGATAGAGAATTTTTGGCTACAGATTTTTCCTACTTAGTACTTTGAATATAACATGCCACTCTCTTCTGACTTGCCAAGTTTCTGTTGACAAATCTCCAGCTAGCCTTTATGGGTCTTCCCTTGTAACTTAAGGATTTCTTTTGTCTTGCTGCTTTTAAGATCATTTCTTTATCACTAGATTTTGCAAATTTCACTACAATATGTTTTGTTGTTGGCCTGCTTTTGTTGATTTTGATGGCTCCTGGATCTGTATGTCTGTGCTTCCTTCTCTCTAAAAAACAACAAAAAAAATTTAAACTCAATCAGTATTGTTTCAGCTTTTCTTTTTAGTACTACTTTTAGAAATATCTTGTCTATGAACAAATGATTTTAATGTAAAATATATTGTTATTAATATTTTATGGGCTAGTTAAGATGCAGGTTTTAATAAGTGGCACACATAGTATGGCTTATAAATTATACTAGTTTCATTTCTCTAGAATCTAATTCCTCACACCAAGAATCCTACTTCTATCAGAAATAAACTGTTTCTCTGTCTTTAGGCCATTTCATTCTCAGGATCTATATAGTGTATTACAGAGTGACTAAGCTCTAGAACACAGACAACTAGGTTACATGGAAGAAAAATTATTAATGGAGAGAGAGTGACAACTGTCAATTCCTCAGAACTAAAACTAACCAAACAAAACAGAACTGTGTCTCCATGTTACACAAGGTCCTACCAGCTCTAGTTTTTATAAACAATGCAGGATATAGAGGAACATAAAGATAATTTTTCTGTCATTGTTAATGCAAGTGAATATAATTATTTCATTAGAAAGTCATACATATATATTTTATCTTCCTTTTGTCTATTTTACCTTTTCATTGACAAAACATCAAGCTAATGACATGTTTTAATTAGTTTTTAGCTGACAACATGTGCTGTCATAATTTTGGCAAACTGCCTTGACTATCCCGTGTATTTCAAGTATTTGTGCTTTTTGAATAAGTGTATCAAACCATATTCATGGTTACTTCACTTACCATGGTGAGCATTGAGGAATATATATAATTGTCAAATCACTAAGTTGCATATTTGACACTAATATAACATCATATGTAAACTATACTTTAACAACAAAAATTTTTAAAAATGTGAAATGAAGAAAATCTGCTTTCATTCAATTTTTAAAAAGTTAAAAATAAAATTGTAAATGTGCACAGAGATTGTGTAAACAACTAATTCTGTAATTATGTCATCCTGTATTGTTAGAACTTTGAGCATAATCTTACAATATAATAGTGTGTTAATTTGCCATGTGCTATTTTGCTAAACGTCAAAAATGTAGTATCAGTATTTCACCAAATCTTATTTTTGTTTAGTGCATTCTTAAAATTCTTAAAATAACATAACATATAACATAACATATATAACATAACATTCTTAACATAGCATAACATATAAACTAATATAACATTGTCTCTCAACTATATGCAAGTTAAAAAGTTCAACAGTGTATTATTTTACTAAAATATTAAGATTCTGTTACTTAAAAACGGATATGTTTATCTACATTATTATAGAATGGCTTCTCCAGCTACCTTAAGTTATAATTCTAAGTAACCCATCTCTTTGTTTTCATTGAATGAAACAATTCACATTTAATTTAAAAAAGAGAAAGAGTACAATTTGTTGTAGTCAAATAAGAAATTATAGAAATGGCAGCAATCAATACTACCTTTAATCTTAAACTACTCTCCCCTTTAGAAGATGCTTACCATAGATTCTGGATCAACATGGCAATGTAGGAAAACTCCGAACTTACCTCCTCATTGGAACACACCAAATTACACCTATTAATAGATAATTCCTCCTGAAGAACAACTGTGGGCTGACTGAATAACTACTGAACAACCAAAGATAAAGAGATTGACAAGAGAACAGCAAGAGAGATGGAGACATGCCATGGTTTAAAAGAGTAACTAACATATATAGCCACAGCTCCAATCAGCAAAAGTCACCAAGCACACACAGTCTGCAGAGGGGACACCATACACAAGACCACTCCTTCAACATTAGGAGAAGTAGCCATTCCACCTAATCCATAGAAATAAACACCAAAAGTCAAGCAAAATGGGGAGACAGAGGAAAATACTCCAAAAGAAAGAACAAGAAAAAAACCTCAGAAAAAGAACTAAATGAAACAGAGATAAGCAATATACCTGATAAAGAATTTAGAGTAATGATCATAAAGGTGCTCACTGACTGCAGAAAAGAATGGAAAGACAAAGTGGGACCTTCAATAAAGAGATAAAAAATATTAAGAAAAACCAATGAGAGTTGAAGAATACAATAACTGAAATAAAAAACACACTAGAGGGAATTAACAGATTAGAGGATGCAGAAGAATGTAGCAATGACCTGGAAGACAGGGTAATGGAAAACACACAAGGGGAACAGAATAAAGAGAAGAATTTTTAAAAATGAGGCTAGATTAAGAGATCTCTCAGACATATCAAGCAAACAAACATTTGTATTATAGGAGTTCCAAGCTTTGCGCAGTGGCAGTATCATAGCCAATGAGGTTTATCCGGGGCGCGATTATTGCTAATTGTATTATAGGAGTTCCAGAAGAAGAGAGAGAAAGGTATAGAACACTTATTCGAAGGAATAATAACTGAAACTTCCCTAACCTAGGGAGGGAAATAGACATCCAGATCCAAGAAGCACAGAGAGTTCCAAATAAGATGAACCCAAGGAGGTCCACACTATGACACATAATAATTAAAATGTCAAAGGTTAGATAAAGAGACAATCTTAAAAGCAGCAAGAAAGAAACAAAAGGTTACTACAAAGGAAAAACTAAGGCTGTCAGCTGTTTTTTCAGCAGAAACTTTGTAATGAAGAAGAGAATGGCATGATATATTCAAAAGGAAAAAACCTACAACCATATACTCTACCCAGCAATGTTATCATTCAGATTTGAAGAAGAAATAAAGAGTTTCCAAGACAAACAAAAGATAAAGGAGTTTATCACTACTAAATCAGCTTTACAAGAAATGTTAAAGGGACTTCTTTAAGTGGAAAAGAAATGGCTATAAATTAAAGAAAAATATGAATAAAAAGATGTAAAATATGATAACATACACATGAAATGTGGAGAAGACAATAAAATGGGAAGAGAAGGGGAAAAAGAAAAAGAAAGATTTTTTTTCTTTTTCCCTTCTTCCTCCTCCTCTTCTTCTTCTTCCTCCTCCTCCTCCTCCCCCTCCTCCCCCTCCTCCTCCTCTTCCTCCTCCTCCTCCTCTTCTTCTTCTGGAGACAGAGGAAAATACTCCAAAAGAAAGAACAAGAAAAAAACCTCAGAAAAAGAACTAAACGAAACAGAGATAAGCAATATACCTGATAAAGAATTTAGAGTAATGATCATAAAGGTGCTCACTGACTGCAGAAAAGAATGGAAAGACAAAGTGGGACCTTCAATAAAGAGATAAAAAATATTAAGAAAAACCAATGAGAGTTGAAGAATACAATAACTGAAATAAAAAACACACTAGAGGGAATTAACAGATTAGAGGATGCAGAAGAATTCTTCCTCCTCCTCCTCCTCTTCTTCTTCTTCTTCTTCTTCTTTTTCTTCTTCTCCTCCTTCTTCTTCCTCTTCTTCTCCTATTATGTGTTTGAACTTACATGACCATTCAATGAATATGGACTGCTATTTACTTAGGATGTTATATATTGTGGTAACCACAAACCCAAAAACTGTGATGGAAACAGGAAAAAAAAATAAAGAGAAAGAAATCCAAACAAAACACTATAGATACTTACTGATCACTAAGAAAGAGAGCAAGAGAAGAAGAAAGGAACAAAGAACTACAAAAACAACCAGAAAAAAACTTGAAAAATGACAGTGAATATATAACTATTAATAATTATTTTGAATGTAGGGGCACCTGGGTGGCTCAGTCATTAAGCGTCTGCCTTTGGCTCAGGTCATCATCCCAGGGTCCTGGGATCGAGCCCCACATCGGTCTCCCTGCTCAGCAGGAAGCCTGCTTCTCCCTCTCCCACTCTCCCTGCTTGTGGTCCCTCTCTCGCTGTGTCTCACTCTGTCAAATAAATAAAATCTTTAAAAAAAAAAATAATTATTTTGAATGTAATCAAATGCTCCAATCAAAATCCATAGAGTGGTGGAATGGATAAAAAATCAATAAATAAATAAACCCAAAACAACAGCAACAACAACAAAAACCAAGACCCATCTATATGCCACCTACAAGAGAATTCACTTCAGACCTAAAGATGCATACAGACTGAAAGTGAAGGGATGGAAAAATATTCACCATGCAAAAGGAAGTGAAAAAAAAAAAAAGGCAAAATAGCAATACTTACATCAGACAAAATAGACTTTAAAACAAAGACTCTAACAAGAGACCAAGAAGGGCATTACATACTGATAAAGGGATCAATCCAACAATTGTAAATAATAATTGTAAATAATAAAAATTGTAAACCTATGCATCCAACACTGGAACATAAAAACAAAAAGCCAATATTAATGAACATAAAGAAAGAAATTCATGGCAGTATAATAATAGTAGGGGCCTTCAACACTCCACTTACATAAATGGATAGATCATCCAGACAGAAAATCAATAAGGAAACAGTGTGTTTGAATGACACATGGGACCAGATGGACATAACAAATATATATAGAATATTCCATCCAAAAACATCAGAGTCACATTCTTTTCAAGTACACATGTAACATTCTCCAGAATAGATCACACATTAGATTATAAAACAATCCTCAATAAATTTAAGAAGATTTAAATCATACAACAATGATATGAAACCAGAAATAAATCACAAGGAGAAAACTGGAAAAAACACCATCACATGGAGACTGAACAGCCTGAAACTGAACAACAAATGAGTCAATGAAGCAATCAAAAAAGAAATTTAAAAAATGCATGGATACAAATGAAAATGAAAAGACAATGGTCTAAAATCTCTGGAACACAGTGAAGGCAGTTTTAAGAAGGAAGTATATAGCAATATAGGCCTATCTCACAAAACAAGAAAAAGTCAAAAGAACAATCTAACCTTATGCCTAAAGGAACTAGAAAAAGAATAACAAAATCCAAGGTGAATAAAGGAAAGGAAATAATACAGATTACAGCAGAAATAAATGATGTTGAGATTTTTTAAAAGTAGAAAAAAATCAGTAAGACCAAGAGCTGGTTCTTTGAAAAGATAAACAAAATTGATAATCTGTTAGCCAGACTCATCAGAAAAAAAAGAGAAAGGGCCCAAATTAAAAAAGTCAGAAATTAGAGAGGAGAAGAAATGACCAACACCAGAGAAATACAAAAGATTGTAAGAGAATACTGTGAAAAGTCATATGGCAACAAACTGGACAACCTAGAACAAATGAATAAATTCCTAGAAACATACAATCCTCCAAAACTGAACCAGAAAGAAATAGAAAATCTGAACAGATTGATTACAGGTAACAAAAATTGAATTAATAATAAAAAACTACCAAAAATAAAAGTTTAGGACAAGACAGATTCCCAAGTAAATTCTATCTGACATTTAAAGAAGAGTTAATATCTATTCTCCTCAAACTGTTCCAAAAAATAGAACAGGAAGGAAAGCTTCCACATTCATTCTGTGAGGTCAGCATTACCCTGATACCAAAACCAGACAAAGACACTGCAAAAAAAAAAAAAAAAAAGAGAGAACTACAGGCCAATATCCCTGATGAACATAGATGAAAAAATCCTCAACAAAATATTAACAAACCACATATAATAACACATTAAAAATATCATTCACATCAGTGAGATCATATGATACATGTCTTTCTCTGATTGACTTATTTCGCTTAGCATAATACCGTCTAGTTCCATCCATGTTGTTGCTCACTGATACGAGGAATTCTTAATCTCAGGAAACAAAGTGAGGGTTGCTGGAGTGGCGGGGATGGGAGGGATGGGGTGGCTGGGTGACAGACATTGGGGAGGGTATGTGCTATGGTAAGCACTGTGCATTGTGTAAGACTGATGAATCACAGAACTGTACCTCTGAAACAAATAATATATTATATGTTAAAAAAAAAAAAGAAGATAGTAGGAAGGAGAAAAATGAAGGGGGGGGAATCGGAGGGTTAGATGAACCATGAGAGACTATGGACTCTTAGAAACAAACTGAGGGTTCTAGAAGGAGGTGGGTGGGGGGGATGGGTTAACCTGGTAATGGGTATTAAAGAGGGCACGTACTGCATGGAGCACTGGGTGTTATAAGCAAATAATGAATCATGGAACACTACATCAAAAACTAATGATGTAATGTATGGTGATTAACATAACATAATAAAATAAAATTTAAAAAGAAAAAAAAAAGAACCAGTTCTCTTTGAGGAACTTGGGAGAGGTGGGTAGGGGAGGGAGAGACACGTAAATAAATACTTACAAGTGAATACAACCTACTTTAATAAAAGCATGTGTACTGTGAAAAAAAAAAATCATTCACCACAATCAGGTGGGATTTATTCCAAGGATGCAAGGATGGTTCAATATTTGCAAATCAAACGTCATACACCACAACAACAAAACAAAGGTTAAAAATCATATGATCATCTCAGTAGAAGCAGGAAATCATTTGACAAGATTCAACATCCGTTCATGATAAAAACTCTCAGCGAAATGGAGTTAGAGGAAACATGCCTCAACATAGTAAAGGCCATATATGAGAAACCCACAGCTAACATCATCCTCATTGGTGAAAACATGTGTTTTCCCTCTAAGGTCAGAAATAAGACAAGGATATTCACCCTTGCCACTTCTATTTAACATAGTACTGGAAGTCCTCACCACAGCAATCAGACAAGAAAAATAAATAAGAGGCATTCATATAGGTAAAGAAGTTAAACTATTTGCAGACAAAGTGATACTGTACATAGAAAATCCTAAAGACACCCCCAAAAAACTACTAGAAATAATAAACAAATTCAGTAAACTGGCAGGATACAAAATTAATACTCAGAAATCAGTATTGTTTCTATACACTAACAATGAAGTTATAGAAAGAGATATTAAAAAACCAACACCATTTACAATTACACCAAAAAGAATAAAATACCTAGAAATAAACTTAACCAAAGAGATGAAAGACCTGTACTCTGAAAACTGTAAAACACTGATGAAAGAAATTGAAGAGGACACAAATGAGAAGTTATTTCATGTTCATGTATTAGAAGAATTAATATTTTTAAAATATCTATATTACCCAAAGCAGTCTACAAATTCAGTGCAATCCGTATCAAAATACCAACAGCATTTTTCATAAAACTAGAACAAATAATACTAAAATTTGTATGCAACCACAAAAGATCCTGAATAGCCAAAGCAATATTGAAAAAGAAGAACAAAGCTGGAAGTATCACAATTCCAGATTTCAAGATTTACTACAAAGCCATAGCAATTGGAACAGAATGGTTCTGACAAAATAATAGACACAGATCAAAGGAACAGAATAGAGATCCCAGAAATAAACTCACATTTATATGGTCAATTAATCAATGACAAAGAAGGCAAGAATATACAATGCAGAAAAGACAGTCTTTTCAATAATGGTGCTGGGAAACCTGGACAGCTACATGTAAAAAATGAAACAGGACTATGTTCTAGCACCATACAAAAAATAAACACAAAATGGATTAAAGACCTAAACATGAAACCAGAAATGATAAAAATCCTAGAAGAGAGCACAGGCAGTAATTTCTCTGACATTAGCCATAGCAACATTTTTCTAGATAGGACTCCTAAGCAAGGAAAACAAAAACAAAAATAACCTCTTGGGTCTATGTCAGAATAAAAAGCTTTTGCACAGCAGAGGAAACCATCAAGAAAACAAAAAGACAACCTACTGAATGGGAGAAGATACTTGCAAATGACATATTGGATAGGAGTTAATATCCAAAATATATAAAGAACTTATATAAGTCAACACCAAGAAAACAAACAATTTGATTAAAAAATGGGCAGCGAACCTGAATAAACATTTTTTCAAAGAAAACATACAGATGCCTATAAGGCTCATGAAAAGATGTTTAACATCACTAACCATCAGGGGTGAAAATCAAGACCACAATATCACCTCACACCTGTTAGAAAGGCTAAAATCAAAAAATAGATGTTGGTAAGAATGTGAAGGAAAAAGAACCCTCATACAGTGTTGGTGGGAATGCAAACTGGTGCAACCACTGTGGAGAACAGTATAGAGGTTCCTCAAAAAATTAAAAATAGAAATACCATATGATCCAGTAATTCCACTACTGGGTATTCACCCAGGGGAAATGAAAGCACTAACTCAAAAAGATACGCATCCCTATGTTTATTGCAGTGTTATTTACAATAGCCAAATTACGAAAGCAACCTAAGGGTCCATCAACAGATGGATGGATAAAGAGATATTGCACAGCTATAAAAAAGGATGAGATCATACCATTTGAGACACCATGGATGGATCTAGATGGTATTATACTAAGTGAAATAAGTCAAACTGAGAAAGACAACGGCCACATGATTACACTCATAAATGGAATCTAAAAAATGAATAAACAAGCAGAATCGGAACTATAAATACAGAGAACAAACTGATGGTTTCCAGAGGGGAGATTGGTGCAGGGTTGGGCCAAATGGGTGAAGAGAAGAGGGAGTTATAGGCCTCCAGTTATGGAATGACTAAGTTACAGGAATAAAAAACAAAGCATAGAAATAAAGCCAATTATGTTGCAATAGCAATGTAACAGGACAGATGGTAGCTCTACTTGTGGTGAACACAGCATAATGTATACACTTGTCAAATGACTAGATTTGTACACCTGAAACTAATGTAACCTTGTGTGTCAACTATACTAAAAAAAAAAATGCTTACCATAGATTTTTCTCCTGATGATTGCTTTGTGTTATGAGTATAATACTAGCCCTTATGTCTAGTTGGTTTGTTTATTCTTGTGGGATATGTTGATAGTGCAATATTTATGCCAGAAAAAATAAGTGTCATATATATATATATGTGACAAATAAAAAACAAATAAGAAATTGAGATAAATAAAAAAGGAGAAATTAGAGAATATTTACATATTTGTACACACCACTGTGAGATGAGAGAAACTTGAGAAGAGTTTGGCCAAAGTGGAGGTTCTTTTTAAGGAAACAAATGTGGCTTTTCCTATCACACAACTGACATTATACTGAGAAACGTACTTGCAAATGAAGTAAACATATGGCCCATTTTGGTCCTAGCAATAGTATGGGAAGAAAATGGGAGGTGTTTCTTTATTGTAGAATAAAATTTAGATCATGGGGGAGAGCATTTGATTTAGGTATAAAAATATTACTTGGGGGGCGCCTGGGTGGCTCAGTCGTTAAGCGTCTGCCTTCGGCTCAGGTCATGATCCCACGGTCCTGGGATCGAGCCCCGCATCGGGCTCCCTGCTCGGCAGGGAGTCTGCTTCTCCCTCTCCCACTCCCCTGCTTGTGTTCCCTCTCTCGCTGTGTCTCTCTCTGTCAAATAAATAAATAAAATTAAAATATATATATATATATATATTACTTCGGAGTCTGCAAGCTCCAGAAGTCTGCTGAGCACTAACATTTCCTCAGCCACTGATTATACTCAATTCCATGTCAGTAATAACTCTTAGTGTTGCATGCTCATGTTATCTTCCATGTTCTGTTGGCCACTGTCTGACTTTAAGAAACCAGGGCTCGGGGCGCCTGGGTGGCTCAGTTCTTGGGTGTCTGCCTTCAGCTCGGGTCATGGTCCTGGGGTCCTGGGATTGAGCCCTGCATTGGGCTTCCTGCTCGGCCGGGAGGCCTGCTTCTTCCTCTCCCACCCCTCCTGCTTGTGTTCCCTATCTCGCTATGTCTTTCTCTGTCAAATGAATGGAATCTTTAAAAAAAAAAAAAAAGAAGAAGAAGAAACCAGGGCTCAGAAGAGTATAAGTGCCCTGTGTAACTCAGCCTCAGAGCCAAGCAATCCTGCTTTTCTTGTCCATACCATCACCAAGAGGTTTGTGCGTTTCCCCATGGGAAAACTGAATGGGGGTCAGCAGAAGGGGTCAAAGGGATCATAGTGGAGATCAAAATATTACCTGAATAAGCAAGATGTACACATGAAAAAGGAAGAGATTAATGCTCTTCTTTCTGCCGGCAACTCTTACTTGTCAGTACAAGGGACAGAGATACTTGTTTTCTTTTAATATGTGGACAGTGAAATAAAAAAAAAAAAAAAAGAAATATCAATGAATCTATTAAATCCAGCTTTGTTTTTTGTTAGTATACTAGAAATCAGGACATTTTTCTGGCTGAACTGTTCTGAGCAAAACCAAATTTTACATGACTTGTATATTTTAAATCAATATATACTTACTATTTGAATTGTGAAAAAAGTATTAATTCTACTTCAGTTTTCCTTTATTGTGGAGTGGAGTGCATAGCAACATTGTCTGACAGTTGCAATGGCTTATCCCATTACAACTGAGGTTAAATAATGGAGATCACTTTAAGAAATTTCCTCTACCTACATATATTTTAAAGAGATCATTTGAGGAGAGCGAAGGTAATTACTTTCTAATTAATATTTACAACACAGTATCAACTAGAAATTTATTTATAAGAATATTAAAATTAAAAAATAAACTGAAAATACAAATACAAGAATCTATTTGATGAGAATTACCAAATGGTTTGTTTATAGAACAATCTAATGATAGGATTTTCCACTTTTCATTTCAGTGGAGGCATAATCTTTTTTGAATCTTCAAACTCTCCAGTACTCTGTAGTTCGTCAGTTGGGAGCTATTGTGGATCAGTAGCTAAGCAACAGATTTAAAGTCCAGAGGCTATTCTCCTATATTTCCTTTGCCAATAACTTAGCATGAGATGGTGAGCAAACCATTTAACCTTCCGATTTCACTATCCCTCATCTTTTCAACAGGGAGATAATATAGCTTACTTCTCACAGCTTGGTGAAATATCTCTAAAATAATTCCTCAAATACAATGGAAAAGATGCTGCACTGTCAAAAAGTAAAAACAGATCCACTTTCCACTTTTGCCACATGATGTGCAAACTATTAGAGCCAATATTTCCTAATAGGGAAATATTTCCTCCCCATGCCTTAAAGTTTCCTAAGTAACGCTTTATAATTTGCTGATGTTTCATCAATTACCAAATCATGGAAACCTTCATAAATGAGGCTAGATTTATTTAATTCCTTTTCATATTTATGGTTATATATAGAATCTATTTCACTGTCCTTAATATTTTGAAGATCATTTCTTATTAGGAGTGAATGCAGGGGAAGAGTGTGTTTGAATTCTATATCATCTTGACATAGACATAGAATGGAATGCCTTTTTTTTTTTTTTTTTACCTCCTATTAAAACCTTACATTTGCCTGTGATCCTAGTTTTTTACTGAAGTGCCTGCTTTGAAAAAATAAAAAGAAACGTGAGACTAAGTATCAGAAAGAAACTATACCTCAGTGTTTTCTCAGTAAAAGTAACCTTTGCTTCTTTCTGTTCATAGATTTGATTCTAAAATGTACAACATGAGCTGTGCAGGGTGGGCGGTGGGAGAATGATGTTGGTGGCAGGGGGTATGCTTCCAAGATCTAAGTGACAAGGTTTTTGTATATAGAGGAGAGATGATTTTATATAATTCCTAATTTACTCATTCTTTTTTTCCCCCTCAGGTCTTAGTGGAAGAATATACAAGTATAGTTCATAAATTTACACATAGAACTTCAATTTTCCTATTTTTATGAAGTAAGAAATTTTTTAAAAGAATTTATTTATTTATTTATTTATTTATTTATTTATTTATTTATTTTAGAGAGAGAAAGCGAGAAAGTGGGGGGAGGAGCAGAGGGAGAGGGACAAGCAGACTTCACACAGCCGGGAGCCGGTCACGGGACCACACTGAGATCATGACCTGAGCTGAAATCAAGAGTCAGTCACTCGACCAACTAAGCCACTCAGGTGCCCCAGGAAATATTTTCAAGACCATCAAAGTAACCTCCCTAACCACCTTTCATTAAGATACACACATTCAGCACAGGCTTACATATCCATTGTGGAGCCAGAGATAATATTATAAGTATTCTGTGCATTTCTATTACATGACAAATTTGCAGTTTGTATTTTATTTTTATTTCATTTGGTTTTATTTTGTTTTAAAGAAACTGCCAAACAAATGAAAATACTAGGGAATATAAATAGACAGAAGGTAATTTTTCATTTGAAATTTAGCCAGACTATACCAAGAGCCTGAGAAAGTTGGTGCTTCTTCAATTATTAAAAATCCCTTAAAGTCATATTATTACACCAGATGTGCTGGTATAGAATTTGGACACATTTTAATAACTACCATTAATTGCTGCTATAGCAGTGTGCCAACAAAGAGGGGATCTAAACAGGTTGAGAAAATGGAGAAGAAACAACCCTGCATAAACCAAGGCTTTAGAAGATTAGCACTAAAGTAACAATGCAAAGCTCCTTTGCTCTCCAAATGCATTTGCATTTTCCTATAATGACACTAAAACCACCTTATAAAAACTGACCAATATTTCTTATAATTTATATCCCTTCCTCTTTTCTTATTCAAAATCTGTCACTAGAGAGCACGTTACCTGTCATTATAAGGCACGGCATTCTTTTCAAAACTTAAACGTGTATTCTGATTCAACTTCTCTTTCTGAAAGACAAAGTATTTAATAAACTTCTCTTTTGCCCTGAGATATATAATAGCTATTACTTTATTTTGATATAATTGCCAATATAACGGTTTTAAGATTTCTATTTTAAATTTACCTTTTATAACAGTGGCAGATTACTTTCTTAAAGACCGACCATTAACTCAAATTGTAGAAAATTGTCCACTATCATTCTGAAACTTAAAATGCTCCATCTATCTGTCAAAATAACCTCTCTCCTTAAAACAAAATAAAGAGGGGCGCCTGGGTGGCTCAGTCATTACGCGTCTGCCTTCGGCTCAGGTCATGATTCCAGGTCCTGGGATCGAGCCCCGCATCCGGTTCCCTGCTCGGCGGGAAGCCTGCTTCTCCCTCTCCCACTCCCCCTGCTTGTATTCCCTCTCTCGCTGTGTCTCTCTCTGTCAAATAAATAAATAAAATCTTTAAAAAAATAAAAATAAAGAGTAAACAACTCCTGATATCTTCGGTCCTATTTCAAAAAGGTTCAGATAGTTAAGATATTTAAGGTATCTTAGAGTTTGAGTAAATTGTCTCAATTTAGGATTTAGGTATGACTAGGCACATCAATAGGAATAAAATTTGTTTTTACACGAGGGAGATTTCTACAGAAATAAATCATCCATAGAATAGAGTGCATTTAAATTTGATTAGAGACAATTGGCCAATATTTGAGAGGAGAAATAATTCTAAATAAAATACAATTTCTGTCACTCAGATTGTGCTCTGACTCGCCATTTTGAATTCATGGCTTTCAGTTCTAGGTTAGGGCAGTTAAGAGATCAAGACCAAGAAAACACACAAACGTTACTACAACACACAGCATCAACACCATTGATGTAAGAGGGTCTAAAGTATGATAGCAGCTGGAGCTGTGATTGCTCCGGAGGGGCAGGACAATGTCCTAGGAGCAAACATCAGCACTATTGGCACTGATGCTGCAGCCTCAGCATGCACATGGACAAGAGCCAGCCCACGTTGTGCTAGTGGCAAGCACTAGCCCTGGGGGAATTACATTAATCTTTTGGCTGCACAGATTCCACTTTTGTCAACTCATCCTTTTCTTTGTAAAGTTTAACATGCGTATGAATCACCTGAAGATCTTATTGAAATTGAAGATACTGATTCAGTAGGTCTGAGGTAGGACTGAGATTCTGCATTTGAATAATGTTTCTACATGTTATAGATGCTGCTAGTCCATAGACCAAACATTGAATTTTGAAGCTGTAATGCATCTAGGGGTAACCAAAGTAAGTGAACTGAAGCAGGAAAAGAGAAAATTGGTAGGTGTTAAGGGTTGAAAATCCCTGGTGAACAACCACATGATTTAGAAGAAATTTGAAGTGGTTTCAAGTTCCAATAAGCAGGAGGATGCACTTTTCTCATAATGTTCTGACTGCTATTAGGCTAGTTAGATTTGGGACCTCTGTTATATGTGATAAATACCTAATCTTAAAATGTGGCACCTCTCTCTCACCTGAGATATATATATATATATATATCTGTGTTTTAAATTGTGGTTACAAAATTATATTGCTTTCTTACATTTTTCTATTTCTGCAGGTTGAGGACAGAAGAATAACTTTAAAATTATTTACTGAAGTTATTCAAGAAAGAATCCAAATTGTTAAATATATGTTTTATGGTCCAGATACTCTTGACTGAAGAAGTTGCAACAATTTATCTCCACTTAATCACAGTTCACATGAGCTAAATGAACTACATTATATCACACAATAGTACACTTAGGAAAAGCTTGACAGGGGAAAGATGTGGATAAGTCTAGAAAGCATAAAAGCCCAAAAGCACCTGAATAAGTTCTGTCTCTGTTTTTTGCTTTGATTAGACTTTTTTTAAGAATATTATATAGTGGGAAGATTCTTGAAATGGGTCAGAATCCAACCACTTGCTAGAATTACTTGCTGGAGACTATAATCCTGGTAGAGAAACTGACATCCAGCATGCCACTAAAGCAACGGAGCCACAGTGGCTACCAGGGTGTGTGGGAAAAGGGGAATCTGAGAAGACGCACAGTCCTGTGTACCACTGGGTTGTGTGGAGAGGTCAGCCAAGGTTTCCAGTATTCTAAGGAAGTTTTTGTTTTGTTTTATTTTGTGTTTTTGTTTTTTAACGACTTTATTTATTTATTTGAGAGAGAGAGTGAGTGAAAGAGCATGAGAGGGGGAGAGGCAGAGAGAGAGGAGGAAGCAGACTCCCCGCTGAGCAGGGAGTCTGACATGGGATTCAATCCCAGGACCCCGGGATCTTGACCTGAGCCGAGACAGACGCTTAACCGAATGAGCCACCCAGGTGCCCCTCTAAGGAAGTTTTTAAAGATCTAACTGAAAGTAGGACCAAAAAGTTCCTTTAACTTCTTGCAGGAAGGGCTCAAGGTTTGAAGATGTCTTGCAAAGGTGCAATAGCTGAACTGGTATCTTAGCTGTTAGGGATTGATGCTTACTGAGGACCAGTGGGGATTACATAGTACAGTGGAAGAAATTACAGCTGAGCATTGGATGCCCCTGTGACATATGCAAACAATTTTTCTCAGTGAACATAGATGTCATTCCTGGGAATAGAGGGTGAAGGGACTGAATCTTTAGTAGATAAAGTTTAGATTCTGAAATGATTCAGTAAGTCTCAAAATAACCAAGGAATCACAGAAATGACGAGTTAATCATGAAATGGCTAGAATCTGGTCTGTTTGCATCTATTGGATGGAATGAGAGTGCAGGACTAAGCATAAACACAGAAAAAATAATTTACTCTTCTGTTCACCCAAGGTTTTATTGTGAAATCTGTCTCCCTACAAATTTTGTTTTTATACGAACATGCCACTTAGTGTGGCTTTTAAAATTTTGATCCTGTGATGAGGACGTTTAGAAGTAGAATTTCATACCAGATGCTTTCATTTTATATGGTTTTTCAAGCTACTTATACTTTTTTAAAATCTTTTACCAAAATTTCCTATTATCTTTAAATTATCCCTTCTACATATAGTCTCCTATTGATAAAAACACTATCAGCTAATTTCTGTGTGAAGTACTTTCATACATTTTTTATATTTATTTATCACAAAACCCATTAAATAGGCACATTTTACAGAAGGGAATCTCAATTTCATAACTTGCTGAAACTCAAATCATTAGAAAGTGGGGGATGTAATATTTGAGTTTAGCTCTAGCAATAAATTGTCATATAGCAGTTCTCTCGAGGTAAAGTCTAATAACTAGAGATACCTTATGGCAAAGTTGAGATGTAAAATTACAGTTGTGCAATAGCCTTGGCCTTTTGATGTCTGCTTTCCCAACATGAAATCTATTTCATGTGGAAAGACCTGTGTGCTTAATTTAGAGACCTTCTCTCTTTGGCTGCTCAACTCCAAGTCTGCATTTCAGCTGAGAGAAGCTTGGCCCAGGAATAAAGCATCTGACCCAAGCCTAAGCCCATCTGTGTATCCCATTCACAGAGGACCTATTTCCCACTGGAACCAGTGAAAAATTATGAGATAAGCGTCAGACTTCTGGAACAGAGTCAGATGTTTTTCCCCATTATTTATGAACTTGTGGGCAAGTAAGAGCTGGAGCTCTTGTAAGCGTTTTGCTGAGAGAGAGTCTGTGAGCCAATCTGCAAGTAGCCACATTGTCTGGGCATCTGCATCAGCTGCACCGTTCATTTTCATAACTTTCATTACATGAAATTTTCATTCCATGATTCAAGAACCCTTTATTGGATTAAATAGTTTGGTTGGGATCTTTGTCACTTGCTGTTAAGCTAATTTGGAACATAAGAGATGCCTGAAGTGAGGCCATTTGATTTCAAATGAACTATTCATTGGTGGGTAATACTAATTCCATCACTGAAATAGCCATCTGGCTCCCAGTATATAACAGGCCGTTCTGTATGTGGCATGTATCTTTTTATATATAGCAGTATATATGAGTCCAGGAGAGGGGTCGACTGGCTTCTCTCTCACGATTTGTATTCCATTTTATTTTGGAGATATTGCTAGCTCTAATCACGGGATACCATATTCTCCCCCAACTAAAACTGTTTCTCTCCAGATTCTCATATGTTTTATATCTTTTTCTGTCTTTTCCCATCCCTTTACAGTTTGACCCATTTCTGCCTCTTGCATGTTTTCTTTTGTTTTGCTTAACCTTTCAGAAACTGCTTTCCACTTATTTCAAAATGCTCTCATCCTTTTGCATGACTTTGGCAGGACACCTCTGAAATTCCAGTTTAGGTCAGGGATCAGACCTGAGCCTCTATTGAATCTTAAAATTTCCACCAAGCTAAAAACTTCTAGTTCTCAGCTTTGATCACTCTGAACCTTGAATGACAGGATGCATTATTGAGAATGTATCTGTCTGTGTCAGTTTTTGTTGGATAAAAAAACCCCAGATGAGTTATTTTCTGTATATCGTAACAATGATTTTACTGATTTTCCTCTGGTATTTGCTTTTTGAACCCATAGTATCTTGCCCCCAGTATTTTGTTCTCTTATAAGTTTGAAAAGTGACCATTTCATTATGGTCTTTTCTCAATTGCAGTACTTACAGTTTTTGAAAATAGCAGGTGCAGGTGCGATATCTCAAGCATAAAAAATGCTGTCATGTTTACCCTAAAAATATATTACTACAGTCTAATGATATAAGATTAGATTATTAAAAGGAGGGAATTTCTGTTTTCATAGGATTTCCAAGGTAAACAAATACAGCTCAAAGAATTGCAAAAAAAATTTTTTTAAAGATTCATTTAAATAATACTCTTAGAAATAAAACATAATTTTATAATGTGGCATTATCTACATAATGTCATCTTCTTACCAAAACTATCATATCAATTATTTGGATATTTAGAAATATTTCTCCTGTGGGTGAATGTATGGATGCTTGTGTGTGGGAGTGTGTGTGCGTGTGTGTGTGTGTGCGCACGCACCCCACCGGTTGGTTAAAAGCTCTATTTATTTAATATCCAAACTATGTCTGGCAGAACGATTACTGTTGTTTTTATCATGGTTCACATCCTCTCTTCCATCTTCAAAGTTATCACAATAGTTTACGACCTTATACTTCTGAGATAATTGCGGCTTAGGCCTCTGCATCTCTGGATGCTGGTCTCCTGCAAAAGCCTTCCTTTCCATCCTCTAATCTGGTGCCAGTTTAAAATTTTAAGCTGAATCCCAGTCATATCATCCAAAGGCTTATGCAGGGAATATTAATAAATCAAAGTTTTATTTGTTTCAGAAAAGTAGAATGTTGGCACTTTAAAAACATGTGACTCTGCACATTTAGTTTTATGAGCAAGGAGTAATACTTAAGAGGTTAAGCAGACCAGTGGTTGGTCAGTGTTTAAAGTGTACCCCTTAGAACAGGATTTAAATTGTTCTATTGTCCACATGAGGCACTCCTCATAATTTTAAATTTAACTTTTATAGAAAGAGGTTAAATATATCTGCATGAGAAGGCTATCCATATAAAACACAAGAATTATCTTACGGCTAAAATGCCAATGCTAATGAGTTAGAATGTGCCAATAATACTTTGTATTTTCTCTTACAATGAGTGGCTGAACTTTGAAAATCTATATCCCCGAATCTACAATATTAGTTCTGACAGCTAAGCTTCGGAGCTTCCCCTGAAATTTATATAATCTAGTTGCTCTTAAGCTAAAGTAATCTTATAAAATATTGTGAACCTAATGCATTTTTGTGTGGCTTATTCAGTAGTCCACTTAAGATTTTTGTCTTAGTTGTCCTTGAAGGTTACAAATACTCCTAGAGATGTGTCAGTTTCCCATTCCAGATTTTGTGTGTCTGAACCTTTGGCAATGCCCCTGCCAAATATAGTGTTCATATCCTTGAAAATAATATATCACCTTGGCAGTATGCTCACCTTGTAAAATCAAGGATTTTAAAATTGAGACAGACACCTAGCTTTAGGCAGAAAGATATGAGAAGCCCAAGTTTTGATTAATGTTTCTGACCACCACATGGAACATTAAGAGCTGTAAGGACAGTATAGCGTACATATAGGAGTTCTAAGTGGACATACTAAACATGCAAATTTAGCAGACCCATCATGTATCCCCTCCGTACCTTTCCCTTCATAGGACTATTCAACAGTCCCTTGCTGCTTAAGAAGTGTGCAAATTATTTACATTGCCACCCAAGTCCTTTTGCAACATGAATCTCAGACCATATTAACTCGTCTTTGTCCTATTTCAGTACTACTGATGTCCAGTATTCTGGAACAGAGGCCTGAAAACTTTTTCTGTAAAGGTCCAGATAGTAGACATTTTAGGATTTTCAGGGTACAAGCATTCTCCTCCTCCCCGTCCTCTTCCTCCTTCTTCAGTTTGCAATTCTGTAAAAATGTAAAAAAAAAAAAAAAAAAATTCTTGATTCACAGGTCATACGAAAATAAACCAAGGACCAAGTTTGGCTCTTTCAATATTGTAAAGTATTTCCAAGGGTTCCTTTAATGTGAAGGTTTCTGCTGGTGTTACCTGTGCTGGGACATCTTTATCTTTTTCATTGCAATCACTTTCCTCATTATGTCTCTAAATTTTCCTTTACTTAGATCTTCTGGCTGCATTTGTAGTCTTTAGAATGGTGGCAGCATCAATATCTCCACAGTTCTTCTATATTTCCATTTCCATTCAATTCCGATTTCCTTTTTTTTCAGTATTATCACTTTTCATTTCTTTGTTGCGTTTTCATTTTTGCTAGGCAGTTGCCTCATTCTGTTATCCACTTCTGTAAATGTCACATGGGCTTCTACTGTGAGACACGGAGTCAGAACAACTACAGGCTTTGCGATCTGAATGTAATAAATGCACAGTGGCCCGTTGCTGAGCGACTTCGAAAGAAGTGATGGGACTGGTCCACTGATCATGAAATGCATTCGTTATTTACATAATGATTTGTGGACAGAGAGCTAGCAGTGAACTTTACACTATGCTACTCCTCACACTTAACATAGCAAGATAACTAAAATTGAACTGTGGTGTTGGGATACTGCTATTATTTACTAAAACGTGGTAACTGAACCTTGAAAATTTGAAAATTGAAAGTTAAAAAAATTAAACAATACAGGTACACAATTTCATTTGGTTTCTCTCACTACAATCCCACTCTCTCTGTTTCTCTAAAGTAATTTCTCTTTGCTTCCTTCCAGGTTCTTTTCAGTCAATGTAAAACATATGAACATAAATAGATTTAAAGACATCAATTTTGGTTTTTTGTTTATTTCTGTTCCAAAATAAACAGGGCACTGGGGTCGAGATCAGTACCTGGAAAATAATATAGATGCGATAAACACCTGTTGGACAAATGTCTACTATTTGCTACAAGCTCTTTTCACAGGACATTAATTCTTAAAGATTTTTTTCACAACAGCACACGTAGAATTGCTCCATTCATTATAATGGCTGCATAATATTTCATAATATCAATAAAATTAGATTTTATATATTATTTCCTTCTTAATGGACCATGATTTTTCTCCTGTTTTTTTGCTGTTGTAAAAGAAATCAAAAAATGCTGTTGTTTATATCTTTTGGGTATGTATGGAATATTTCTCTAAAATAAATAGTAAATTGCTGCAGAGTTTTTTTTTCTTTCCCTAACGCTGACTTAATTTCCATTTTATATGGTGCTAATGTTTTTGAAAAGTTTGTCTTTTATCATTTAATCTGGCTTAAAGTGTATATCGTCCTAAATAAATTTTTAACTTAGGTAGTTACATATATCAAATTTGAAAATCTTATCGGTAATTTGATGAAATTACAAAATGTACTACATATGCTGATTGCGAGTCCTACATGAACTGGTCTGCTAAATGTATTTCTTTGGCGGTGAGATGTTATGCAGATCTTTGTTAAGTAAAGAGTTAAACATTTAAGGGAGATTATGCGATGAAATATTTTCTTATATAGATAAACGAATATTTTATAGAAATAATCTGATTTTTTTGTTTTGTTATTAATGGAGTCAATATTTTTATTAGTAGTAATATAATAATCACTGCAACATTTTTATCTGCTTAATTAATAATGGTTTTTACTACCTTTTGGTATTATAAATATCACTGTATAATATTTCTATCCTTTTATGTTCAGATTTTAAGATATATTCATCCAAATTTTATTTTTAATATATTTGCTTTATTTTAGTGTTAGTAACAGTCTTCACCTTGAATTTTCATTCTCTGATCTGTGATGTTCTAAAGTGATGATTCTATGTTTTTGAAGATATAAATTATAAAATATTTAAAATATGTCAAAAGCAACTTACAGGGTTCTGACCGTTCTCATAAACTTTCCTCAGGACAAAAGATGTTTATAATCATCTTGAATGTTTAACAGTTAAGTATAATTTAAAATAATAAGAATATTTACTTATTTAATATTCACATTTAGACTTGATCCAGGATTTTAAAAGCCATTTTAGAAGAGCTGTAGAAAGAAAGAAGATAAAGGACATTGCTATAAATAATACATACCTTAACTTTTTTGAAAATCATCTCTTTTTGCTCTTGAATTGTATCTTACCTGACACTGGGAAGGAAGAACTCTCCTAGCCAAATATGGCTTCACTTCTTGACTCCCAAGTATCAATTCAGTTCAGACGAAGCTGTGGTTGTGAAGCCCTCTGTCAGGGAAGGTGTGAAGCTTGTGATCTCTGATGAAGTGGCCACAGGAGTCCATGCAATCTTAAACTTCGAGCAGACAAGGCCTAAGACTGATTTGCCCCCCACACGAATGTTTTAGCAATAAATTCATAGAATTCCTAGAGTAAATAACTGTAATTTTGAGTTTAGTTGATAAATATATTATCGGAACACTAGACCAAACAGCTTTGTAGACATTTTATATATTTACATAATCTATTAATTGTCAGATTAAGGCATATAGTATTGCTATTTTTTAGGGTCAAGATGTTGAATGTTAACAACTTTACAGGGTTCAAAGCAACATAAGTAAAGTTAACCTTCATATACACTTTTATAAATTGAAATCAGAATCCTGAGGATTTTTTTAGGAAAATGTTTTTAAAGAAAAATCCTGCCCTAACCTTACATTTTTTTAAAAGTAATAATAAGCCAAAAAATAATCAGCAAAATCAAAACAGTAAATTAAAAGAGTAATTTTAAGTATCATAAAACAAAAAGTTATTAATTCAAATCTCTTCTCCAATATTGAGACTTAACTACTCAAAGGCATTACTTTTTTTTTCCAAAAACTTGTTTGGATTGATTTCTTCAGCATGAGGTAGGAAGTAAGATTTCCTCAAGCCATCAAATATATCATTTTACAGGGTTCTGTGATCCTTAAAAAATATGGAAATTACTAATTACTTAGGATAGAAATGAACATTTATCCTTGTACATCCACTTTTATATGTTTAATATTCTATATAATATTACTATTTCTTTAAAATGCTTTTGGAGAGATATGTAACTCTTAATAAGAATTACAGAGAGGTCGATGTTGATGCAAAAGTTGGGTATTCATCCTTTCTGATGGCTGAGTAATATTCCATTGTATATATGGACCACATCTTTATCCATTCATCTGTTGAAGGGCATCTCGGCTCTTTCCACAGTTTGGCTATTGCGGACATTGCTGCTATGAACATTGGGGTGCATATGGCCCTTCTTTTCACTACAGCTGTGTCTTTGGAGTAGATTATGCTAAGTGAAATAAGTCAAGCAGAGAAAGTCAATTATCATATGGTTTCACTTATTTGTGGACATAAAGAATAGCATGGAGGACATTAGGAGAAGGAAGGGAAAAATGAAGGGGGGGAATCAGAAGGGGAGATGAACCATGAGAGACTATGGACTCCAAGAAACAAACTGAGGGTTTTAGAGAGGGCGGGAGTGGGAGGATGGATTAGCCCAGTGATGGGTATTAAGGAGGGCATGTATTGCATGGAGCACTGGGTGTTATATGCAAACAATTAGTTGTGGAACACGACATCGGAAACTAATGATGTATGGTGACTAACATAACATTATAAAATAAAATTAAATTTAAAAAAAATTACACAGAGATCAAAATAAGAAGCAAACTGCAATGAAAATATCTATTCATTACATAAAGGATATGACTATTCTGAGTATTTTTCTGGCTTGTTTAGTAAGCTCTAAAAATGTATCTTATCTAATCATAAAGATTAATTTAATTTTGGTTTTCTTTCCCCTCACTGTCCCAGGTGCCACTGGGACATGAAAACAGAGAAAGCTATTTAGAGATTTTCTATTTTTCAGTTGTCTCTTTTTCTGATTCTTTTTCAGTCATTACTCCTATCTAGCTAGTATGTGATTCAGAGCTTGAGTGGTACATGTGTGTTAATGAGTGTGTTTGTTTCAGCTTTACACACACATTATAGCAACAGCTGTTAAAATTTAATATTCTCTCTCTCTTTTTTTCCTCAAATCTTCATGCTATATAGGAGAGTTACTTAACTAAGAACCACAATATAATATTAATATTTTTCCTGTTTAAAAAACCTCAGAATCTGCACCAGTGTAGTTTCATGATTAAAGTATTTCCTTATTTTCTTCTACTCAATCTATATTCTCAGAGCCTTTAAACAATGGCTTCTAACTTACATGAGTTTTCTTTTAAAAATGCATTTTTTGATCTAAAAATGAAAAGTGGGTATAGGCTTTCTTGTATGAAAGCACTCCATTTTATGGTTATATGTTTATATGCAAGAAATAAATAGCCATTTCCTTCAGGTGATAAATATACATTCTTAGGAATGCTTAATTTCCTCTGACAACCAATTTGCTTTTGAAATATTACCCCACATAATAACCACAAAATGTAATTTTTACAGTAAAATACAAATAGCTTAGCATATAAACTGGTAAACTACTTTGACACTGTTGGGATTTTGTTTTCCAAAACAGGATCTCAAGACCAATGCTCTGACTCTCACAATAAATTAAGAAAGTGAAGTTTCTTGTTGGATTGTGTCTATTTTCTGGTCCCAACTGTGCATATCCTGTATATTATTTGATTTCCTTTGTGCTAATATATATAGGAGAGCTAGTATGAACCAAGAGCAATGGCTTAATATTGAAGTACAAAAATATTTCATTATGTAGTAGCTGTAGGGTCTGGGTGGTACTAAGGATGTCCCAATGTGCACAATTAGGCTTCTAGGCTTTCTGCCAGAAATAATAGGAATTCTGGTTAATTCAAATGATTCCTGAAAGCAACCAACTGAATGTAATATTCCCACTCCACTTTTAAAGTTTTTTTCTTTCTATACCTGAATTTTCATTCACTTTGACAAAGGTATGTAAGGATTTGTGTATGTTTGAGATATGCTATGATACTTTAAATGTCAGGTAAATCAATAACTATGACAAAATTTTAGAATAAGAACCACTTTGACATCTAATTCTTCCATCAATACAATTTTCCGACTGACATGAACATGAATAGAAATTACAACCCTATACCAAGGAATAGATTCCTATGGATTGCACCATGGCTAAGAAATATTTATAATCAGCATGCTTCATCATTTCATCCAGGCAATCGTTGCCTGACTGCATGCTTGGAAATATTAAAACAAACAGAGTGTAGAGAAATGGTAATCATTAAAGAGAAAGGCAATGTTGTTCATTTTATTTGAGAGTTTTATTGATAGTGCACACTAGAGGGTACTGGCAGTTTGCAGACTGCTATAATAAAATTATCCTGCAAAGGTGCCAGACTTCTCCAGAGCAAGCTTTGAAACCTGCAATTTTTATTGGGGACTAAAACTGAAGTTATACACCTGTTTTTTTAAATCATATTTTGTAATAAGATATGAGCTGATATCTGTTGTCAATTCTGACATAATATAGATTCTTTCATACCACTTGTGTATTAAAAATTAGGATGTGAATGGGAGTGAGTTAAGACATTTTATACTTTTTACCACATTGGTTTGCATCCAAATAGATCTGAATACTGTTTTCTGATTAATGCAGTCATTTACACTATATTTGTTGTGTATGGAAATTAGGCATTTCCTACAAATGCATAGATACAAATAAATTGAAGATGTTCCATCAAAAGACAAAACTGATGGCTTAGCAAAAAATTAGAAGTAAACTATATGTGAACTAAAAGAGAAACATTTGGTGAACTTAATGCAGCAAATATTATAAAGCATAAAATGTACAAGTATAAAAACCCTAAGTTCATGAACAAGAAGGTATAGGAAAAATTGAAACTTTTTTTTCTTTTTTTTTTTGGATCGTGTTGCTTCTTTTCTTGTTGTTTGCTGTCTTTTAATGTGGTTAGATCCTATAGAATTCTTCATATTCCTTTTTTTTTTTTAAAGATTTTATTTTTATTTTTATTTGAGAGAGAGAGAATGAGAGAGAGCACATGAGAGGGGGGGAGGGTCAGAGAGAGAAGCAGACTCCCTGCCGAGCAGGGAGCCTGATGCGGGACTCGATCCAGGGACTCCAGGATCATGACCTGAGCCGAAGGCAGTCGCTTAACCAACTGAGCCACCCAGGCGCCCAAATTCTTCATATTCCTAACAATATTTCCTACCCATGGATCTGTTTTCCATGTCTTTTAGCATTTCTAGGTTACTAACCTTTAAATTAAAAAAAAAAAAAAAAAAAGGAGTAACTCCATGCGCAGAATAGAATGTCATTGACATTATGTCATTGAACATCATTAATTCAGTCTTAAATAACTTCGACAAAAACCCAATCAAAGTAACAATATAGTCATTGAATATCCTAGAACTGAGGAAGAAGTTAGGTAACAGCCTCAATATACCACCAAATTTGCAAATAGAATGGTAGGAAGACCACAAATAAAGACATTCAAAGATAGAAAAATATAGAGGTACCCGTTAATCAAATGTTTTTACTGATGAAATATTATGTCAATTTTGTTTTTGTCACTAAACAGATGGCCTATTCAAAAGGGGTAATTGAGGAAAATTTAATGAAGGGACTACTTGCTACAAAAATTAGCAGATACCTGCTTATTTTCTTATACTTTTTTTACACAAAATGTAACATAGTATTGATACTCTTGTTATTTATTTTTTCACTTAATAAGATGTCCAAGAAATTACTACATATCAATTTATTAATATCTACTCACTTTTCAATATAGCTACTCAGTACACAATTAAGTGGATGGACCATAGTTTATTCAACCTGTGCAAGGGTATTTAAATCATTTCCAAACTGCTTTGATCACAAATAATGCTGCCTGAATAATCCAGAGCAGATGTAGTTTCACATTGTTGAAAAAGTACCTTCAGGGTACATTCTTAGAAATTAGATTTTCTGGGTCAAAAGGTAAATTCATATGTAATTTTTTAAGGTATTGGCTAATTATCTTCCTTAGGGGTTGTACAATCTCATATTACCAATATCAAGCTGTGAGAGTGTTTGTTTTATGATAGCCTTGTGAAAAGAATATATTGCCAAACTGATAGTTGAGATATTATATCTATGTCTAGTTTAATTTTATATTTCTCTTATTCTCTTACATTAAATGAAAATGAACACCTTTTTATATGTTTATAGGCCATTTTTATATCTCTTTATGAAATTTTTTCTGTCAGATTTTGGTCTCATGTTTCCCATTTTTAAACGATGCCTGTATATAGGGTTGTTTGCTCTTTACCTATGATTTATATTGTAATTTTTTTCAGTTTTCACCTGTCTTTGATTTTGTTTATGATAATGTAGAGAAACATACCTATGTTATCCTCAAGTGTTTATATGGTTTCATTTTTTATATTTAGATCTCTAATCTGGTTGGAATTCATTCTTGTGTGTGATGATAGGTATGGATCCACTTTTGTTTATGGCTATACAGTATCCTTTCACCTTTTATTTTAAAAGAAAGTTATTTTATTTCCTAGTGATTTGAGATGCCAGTTTTGGTCATATACTAGAAACCCCTTGGGTCTACCTATTGACTTTTTATGCTATACACTGGGCTGTTTGCTTATTTTTGAGGTAGGCCCAGTTTAATTATGGTTTAATTATGCTTATATATATTTTAATACCTGTTAGGGAAGTACCAATTCTCATAGCCTTTCTTCTTTGGTTATTTCATAGCTCATTTTGCATATTTATTTTTCATTATGAACTTTAGTATTGACATGACTAGCTCCATTGAATAAATCAAACGAGTAAGCAAACAAAATCTAATATTTTTTTTTGACAAGGAATGTAAAATTGATGAATATCAACTTAGAAACTTAGAAAGAATTGACCTGAATAATGTTCAGCCATTTTATCCAAAAATAAGAATTATATTTCTATTTTGTTCCGGTTGACTTTTAGTATACCTAGTACTGTTTTCCTCATATAGATTTTATACATACCTTTACCATTGCTATCAAATCTTTTTTTTATAATTTTGTGCATTTTAATCATTTTAGTTGCTAATATACTTGCTACATTAAAATTTTGAAATATTTTCTAAATTTACTATGCTCTGAAAAAAATACATGGCATGAGATTATCTGATCTTTCAAAGTTTGGTTGAATTCACTTGGAAAAATATTGGTGTATGGTGCTTTGTTTTAAAAAGTCATTTAGTGAGTATGAATTCTAACTTTCTGGTGTGCAGCGTTGATTAGGATAGGTCACTAGCATTTAGTCTGGGATTGTGTTGACTTAAGACTGGTTTTAATATTTCCTATGGATTGTTTCTTTACCTCACTCTAGGGTGTAGCCCTTTTGGAATTCAAACCGTAAGTTTGGAATGTTTAGCAAGGCCCCTTCTCTTTTGCAGACCCTGGAATCCACTTTTCAGTCTTTCAAACCCTGATCTCTGCCTCTTTCTGCTTGAGTTCTTAGACTTTCTCCTGTGCCACTTAACAATCAGCAAACTTCTCAAGGATTTAAGTGCTGTAGGAATCAGGCTTGTGTTTTCCCTTAACGGAGGAGTTTTGATTCTGAAGTCTTTGGTTCTGTGGTAACTCTTTTTTTTTTTTTATTGTTATAGATATATATACTTTTTTCAAATATTCTTTTTTTTATTATTATGTTATGTTAATTACCATACATTACATCATTAGTTTTTGATGTAGTGTTCCATGATTCATTGTTTGCGTATAACACCTGTGGTAACTTTAATGTTTTCAAATGTTTATTTAGAATGTGTTCTAGATTTTTAAGGTGATCTTGATGAGAACAAGCAGGAATAGCAACAAGCTATTTGTCTGTTAGCAGATACAGAAGAAGAATCTTTGATATTAATAAAGTGTTTATATAAGAACATTCTTACAATGCACATTATGAAGATTTTGTCAATACATTATTAACTGTCATTTATTTTTAATATGATCTATGAGAAACAATCTGTCTAGAATACAGTAACTGGAAAAAAGCTACAGTACTTTTATCTTTCTTTTAACAAAAGATGAAATCCTCTTCCTTTCTTTGCTTTCACTACTTGAAAGTTCCAGAGACTGACTTTGGAAATAACTGACCTCTTTTTGGAAGTGTATATGTTTCTAAGACTGTTGTAACAAAGTACCACAAACTAGGTTGTTTAAACAATAGAAATTTATTCTCACAATTATGGAGGTTATGGACAAATCCATTATCCAGGTGTCAGCAGAGTTGGTTTCTTCTGAGGACTGCATGGAAAGGGTCCATTCCAGGCCTGTCTCCTTGGCTTGTGATTGGCTTCACTTCATCCCCTTTCTATGTGTGTCTATCTCTGCATCTAAATCCTGCTACCCCTGCTTTTTTTTTTTTTTTTAAATAAGGTTACCACTCATACTGGATTAGGGCCCATCCTAAAGCCTTCATTTTAACTTGATTATTCCTGTAAAGACTGATATGTCCAAATAAGGTAATGTTCTGAGGTACTGGGGTTAGGACACCAACAAACATTTTAGGGGAGGCTAAAATTCAACCAATTACAAAAAGTAAATGAGGTTTAAAAGAAAATACACACATATATGCATTAGTGCCGGGGAAAAATAGTTATATTTACAAAATTAATAGCTTATGAACTTCTGATGTGTGGAAAGATTAAACTTCAGGGAATGAATTCACAGTAAGCAGCCTAAGCAGCAAAAACTATTGGTAAAAATAAGCTGATGTCAGTCTTTTAGATTCTCCTGGGCACTAGAACAAACAGTATTTTATTAGTTCTTCCTAGGCAAATCCTTTTCACAATTGGATTAATAATGTGGGAACATCAATGAGCCTATTGATTCTGCTTTTCTAAATTGTGAAGATTTAAATAAATATTTTTGAATCTCTTAACATAAAACCAAGTACACTGTCATGAGTTATAGACTATTCTATACTTCATGATGAAAACACAAGGTAAATCACATAGAAAATTTTTTTAAAATTTTATTTTATTTTATTATGTTATGTTAGTCACCATACAATACATCATTAGTTTTTGATGTAGTGATCCATGATTCATTGTTTGCATATAACACCCAGTGCTCCATGCAATACGTGCCTTCCTTAATACCCATCACTGGGCTAATCCACTCCCTCACCCCCCTCCCTCTAAAATCCTCAGTTTGTTTCTTGGGGTTCTTAGTCTCTCATGGTTCATCTCCCCCTCTGATTCCCCCCTTCATTTTTCCCTTCCTTCTCCTAATGTCCTCCATGCTATTCCTTATGTTCCACAAAGTGAAACCATATGATAATTGACTTTCTCTGCTTGACTTATTTCACTTAGCATAATCTCCTCCAGTCCCATCCATGTTGATGTAAAAGTTGGGTAGTCATCCTTTCTGATTGCTGAGTAATATTCCATTGTATATATGGACCATATCTTCTTTATCCATTCATCTATTGAAGGGCATCTTGATTCTTTCCACAGTTTGGCTATTGTGGACATTGCTGCTATTAACATTGGGGTGCATATGGCCCTTCTTTTCACTACATCTGTGTCTTTGGGGTAAATACCCAGTACTGTAATTGCTGGGTCATAGGGCAGCTCTATTTTTAATTTTTTGAGGAATCTCCACACTGTTTTCCAAAGTGGCTGTACCAACTTGCATTCCCACCAACAGTGTAAGAGGGTTCCCTTTTCTCCACAACCTCTCCAACATTTGTTGTTTCTTGCCTGGCAAGAAATTGTTGTCAATTTTTGCCATTCTAACTGGAGTAAGTTGGTATCTCAATGTGGTTTGGATTTGAATTTCCCTGATGGCGAATGATGATGAACATTTTTTCATGTGTCTGTTAGCCATTTGTATGTCTTCTTTTGAGAAGTGTCTGTTCATGTCTTCTGCCCATTTTTTGACTTGATTATTTGTTTTCTGGGTGTTGAGTTTGAGAAGTTCTTTATAGATCTTGGAAATCAGTGCTTTGTCTGTAGTGTCATTTGCAAATATATTCTCTCATTCTGTGGGTTGCCTCTTTGTTTTGTTGACTGTTTCCTTTGCTGTGCGGAAGCTTTTTAACTTGATGAAGTTCCAAAAGTTCAAGATAAGTTAACACAGAAAATTTTAATAATACCATAAATACTACTAGAAAATCTGTCTATACAAGAATATTTTTAAAACACTCCTTAATCTGACATCCTCTGCTGTGACAAGGTTGTTTCATGAGCTGAATGAAATAATTTGTACATTTCCTATTCTGCAATTGGGTCTAAACTAAATAACAAATTAAGTTTGAGCTCTCATCATTTTAATACTAAATTAGATCTAAAACTTTATTCAGATTTCATTTACCAATGACTTCTGGATGTATGTCTTGTTAATAACCTGTTTATTAAAAACTAAAATAATCATGTTTACATACCATTTAATGAAGAATTATTAAGTATAATTCATATCTTTATAATTATCCATATTTGTCAGGGTCATGGCAAGAAAGAGAGGGCATACTCATACTCAAGTGAGGTTATTCACAAGGTGACCATGTCACTTATTGTCCAATCTGCAAATCTACTACTAATGAGTACACCAGAACAGGAGGCATAAACTGGAACTTTATTTAGCGAACCATAGAGCACACTTCAGTGATTGAAAAACTTTAATAAACTGCTAATAAATATGTAGAATATTTATGAATATTAATATATGAAGAATATCACCAAGAGATGGCATAGTAGTATCACAGAGGTAGCAAAACATGAGAACAATTACCCTCTCTTGAACAGTAGGATCAGTGGGAGTATTACTCAAACCTATAGAGAGACTGGCGATAGGAGAGAAGCTGCCTCTTTCAGTAGAGTAATACAGTTAACCCTTTTTAACCTGACAAGGAAATAGGAAAAATACATCAGTATTTCTCCTCCCTGACATTCCAATCTTTGGCTGGTAACTCTCATTGCTTAACCTTAACTAAAAGCCAAACAACAGGGAAATCATTTATGTCCTCCATATAGGTCAGCCTCCTGGGTTACAGAGCAGGAAGAGGAAGAATGGAAAGGTGAGGAGAAGGGATGGACAATATCCTTAAAATTTTAAAATAATTTTTCCAAACACTTTTCTTTCTACACAGACTTTTCTCCTCTAATTTTCAGTCAATAGAACAGGCATTTTCCCAAATATGGGTGAGAAAAAAGAAGGTAAGGGAGATTGCATAACTTGCTGGCCATCATGGACTTATTATGTAGGTGAGGTTAGATTTTATTCAAGTCTACCTCACCTACTGCACCTTTTTTTCTGAATGATCAGACAATTGCTTGAATTCATTCTCAAATTAAAAATGTATATATATTTTATATATATTTTAATAAATATAATATTTATTTGTATATGTAAATGTATATAATAGCTCAGAATATGTATCATTAATACTATAATTATGTTTTATTTTAATGTTAAAGTTCCCTTAAATATTTGATTTTAGAATATATAAAATGCAGTGTTTATTTTTATGGCAGAATGCCTAAAATTGTCAAATGGTGATATGTTATGAGATCAAAGAGAAGTAGAGTCATTAAAATTAAATGTTCCTTGTTTAAAAGTTCACCTTTTTCTTTAAAAAAGAAAATGTGTGTGTTTGTGTGTGTGTGTGCATGTGTCTGCATGTACTTGAGGAACTACTTAAAAGGTTATCTAATTGTTAACTCTGGATGCCTGTTGAGAACTTTCTGACTCAAATAAGAGATGGCAGTGAAAATGAATTAGAGTATAAACTGTGTGCTAAGTGGCCTAGCATTTTCTGTTCTTGTTTCCTTTACTCTAGTACCTCTGACTTCATGGTTATAAAACTGGCATTTTGTCTTTTATAATTTTAGGTAGTATTTTTACATGAAGGTCATTTAAAAGTAATTTTCCAATTTATTCATTGAGTTTAAACTAAATGCTAATGATTAAAAATTAATAAATTATTAGAGTAAACTCTAATGTCAAATTGCTGAAATTGACACACACACTTTTCTCCCCTTATTCTGGAGGTTGCACTAAAGTACAGGTATGGAAGTTCTAAGAAGAATGAAGATTTAATATTGAGAAGAGAGCAGCAGGATATGGAGAGGGTTGTCGTAAGCAGCAAAATAGATTTGAACTCATTACTTGGAAAAATAAAATGAATATGATGAAACACGCAAGAAGCTAAAGCCAAGAACATATAATTTGGAGGCTACTTAGTCCAATAGAACTTTGTAGAAATTCTGGATTCAGCATTAATAGATAAAATGTCATATGGATATGAATAAATGGATCAAAACTAGTCAATTAAATAATTAAATTAAATATGGAATGAAGGTATTGGTAAGTACTCTTCTTCCTCTGCAAGGCATAAGTATCTGACCTTTCTAGAAAGAAATAACTTTCTGGAATCCTCAACCAGTGCATTTCTGGTTGTACCACATTGGTCAGAATTATGTCAAATGACAACATGTAGGGGCAAGAAAAGTAGGAGGGTAAGAAATTTTAATGGGGGACTTTGTTGTCCTGAAAAAAAATTAGAGCTCTGTTAGTAATAATTTGATAAAATATCCATATTTTGAAGACAAATACCAGTGCTGGTCACACACACACAAAGAAACAATAAACAATGACTATGTCACAATCTATCATTTTTCCCCAAGTTTTAGTAAGAAGTAATTGACATTTTATCACTGTATAAGTTTAAGGCATATAGTATGGTGGTTTGATTTACAAATATTGTGAAACAATTACAACAGGCTTAGCCAACATTCATCTTTTCATATAGACACAACAAAAAGAAAAGAAAAAAACTCCTTGTGATAAGAACTCTTAAAATTTACTCTCTTACCAACTAATTGATATATAATACAGCAGTATTAGCTATAATTATGATGTCATACATTACATCCCTAGTATTTATTTATCTTATAACTGGAAGTCTGTACCTTTTAACCACCTAACTCTAATTCCCCCTTTTCCCACCCTCTGCCCCTGGTAACTGCAAGTCTGATCTCTTTCTCTATGGATTTTTTAAAAATTCCATATGTAAAGGAGATCATGCAGGATTTGTTTATCTCTGTCTGACTTATTTCACTTAGTATAATGCTTTTAAAGTCCATCCATGTTGTTTCAGATGGGAGGATTTCCTCATTTTTTGTGGCTGAATAATATTCCATTATATATATATTATTATATATATAAATATATATGGATATATATGGGACTTCTTTATTCATTCATTGATGGACACTTAAGTTGTTTCCATGTCTTGGCTATTTCCTTTGGCTGTATTTTCAGACCTGTAGTTGCTGGATCATTTGGTAGTTCTATTGTTAATTTTTTGATAATCCTCAGTATTGTTTTCCACAGTGGCTGTACCAAGGTACAATCCCACCAAAAGTATACAAGTAGGGTTCCCTTTTCTAAACATCCATGCCAGTGATTGTTATCTCTTGTCTTTTTGATGATAGCCATTCTAACAGGCATGAGGTGATAACTCATTGTAGGTTTAATTTGAAGTTCCCTATTGACTAGTGATATTGAGCATCTTTTCATGGACCCTATTGCCCTTTTGTATATCTTCTTTGGAGAAATGTCTATTCAGGTTCTTTGCTCATTTTTAAATGGGTTGTGTGTGTGTGTGTGTGTTTAAAGTTTCAAGTTTTTATTTAAATTCTAGTTAGTTAACATATAGTGTAATATTAGTTTTAGGAGTAGAATTTAGTGATTCATAACTAACCCCCAGTGCTGATTCCAACAAGTGCCCTCCTTAATACCCATTACCCATTTAGCCCATCCCCCCACCAACCCCCCTCCATCAACCCTCAGTTCATTCTCCATAGCTAAGAGTCTGTCTTATAGGGGCACCTGGATGGCTCATTTGTTTAAGGGTCTGACTTTGGCTAGGTCATGATCCCAGGGTCCTGGGATTGAGCCCTGCTTTGGGCTCCCTGCTCAGTGGGGACTCTGCCCCTCCCTCCAGCTCATGCTCTTTCTGTCTGTCTCTCAAATAAATAAATAAATAAAATCTTTTTTTTTTTTTAAAGAGTCTCTCTTATGGTTTGCTTCCCTTTCTTTTTTTTCTTTTGTGTAGCAAAAGAAACCCCACCAACAAAGTGAAAAAAACCTACAGAATGAGAAAAAAATATTTGCACACCATATATCTGATAAGGGATTAATATCCAAAATATATAAAGGATTCATGCAACTCTACAGCAAAAATAAAATAAAATAAAAAAAAAATTGTGAGTGGTGCAAAATATGGGTCCAGTTTAATTTTTTACATGTGAATATCCAATTATTTCAGCACCATTTATATAAAAGACTGTCTTTTCTCCATTGAGTATTCTTGGTTCCCTTGTCAAATATTAGTTGACCATATATGCTTGGGTTTATTTCTGGGCTCTCAATTCTGTTCCACTTATCTATTTGTTTTTATGCCAGTACCATACTCTTTTGATGGATATGGCTTTATAATACAGCTTGAAATTCGAAAGTGTGATACCTCCTGCTTTGTATTTCTCAGGATTTCTTTGGCTATTCAGAGCCTTTTGTGGTTCCATATAAATTTTGGGAGTGTTTTTTTGTACTTCTGTAAATTATGAAATTAGAACCTTGATAGGGATGGCATTGAAGGCTTTTGATAATATTGACATTTTAACAATATTAACTTCCCATTTCTTTGTGTCTTCTTTGATTTCTTGCATTAATGTCTTGTAGTTTTCAGAATAGTGATCTTTCATCTTCTTGTTTATATTTATTCCAAAATATTTTATTGTTTTGGTGCTATTTTTTATTTTTAATTTTTTTTTTTAAGAGAGAGAGTGCACCAACAGAGTGGAGGAGAAGCAGAGGGAGAGGGAGACAGAGAATCTTAAGCAGGCTCCATGCCCAGTGTGGAGCCCAATGCAGGGCTCAGTCACACAACCCTGAGATCATGACCTGAACCTAAATCAAAAGTTGGATGTTTAAACAACTGAACCACCCAGGCACCCCTGTTTTGATGGGACCATCGAATTGTTATATATGGGACCAATTTCTTTATTTCTTTTCAGGAAATTTGTCATTAGTGTATAGAAATGTTACCGATTTTTCTATGTTAATTTTGTATCCTGCAACTTAACTAAATACGTTGATTAGATATAATAGTTTTTTTATTGATCTTTAGGATTTTCTTTATATAAAATCATGTCATCTACAAATAGAGACTATTTTATTTCTTCCTTTCCAATTCTGATACTTTTTTTTTTTCCCTTGCCTGATTGCTTTAGTTAGGACTTCTAGTATTATGTTGAATCAGAGTGGTAGGACTGGGCGCCTGTGTCTTGTTCCTGCCCTTAGAGGAAAAGATTTTAATTTTTCATCACTAGGTATGATTATCTGTGGGCTTCTCATATATGGCTTTTGTTATGTTGAGATATGTTCCTTCTATGCCTAATGTATTAAAAGTTTGTAAACTTTCATAATATATGAATTCAATACTGTAAATATCCCTCTAAGCACTGCTTTTACTATATCCCACAAATTTTGATATGATGTGTTTTTATTTTCACTTAGTTCAAAATATTTTTAAGTTTCTTTTGAGATTTCTTCTTTATCCCATGTGTTATTTAAAAGTGTGTTTTTGGGGTGTCTGTGGGGCTCAGTCAGTTAAGCATTTGCCTTTGGCTCAGGTTAGATCTTGGGGTCCTGGGATCAAGCCCTAGGGTGAGAGAGCTCAGCAGGAAGTCTGCTTCTTCCTCTCCCTGTGCTCCTCCCCCCACCCCATTTGTGCTCTCTCTGTCTCTCTCTCAAATTAACTAATAAAATCTTTAAAAAAATAGATTAAAGTGTGTTTTTGAAACCCCACATATTTTGGGATTCTCCAGTTACCTTTTTGTTATTGATTTTCAGTTTAATTCCAGTATGTCTGAGAGCAGCTACTGTATGATTTCTACTTTTTCAAGTTTCTTGAGATGTGTTTTGTGGCCCAGAATGTGGTCTGTCTTGGTGACTGTTCCATGTGAGATTGAGAAAAATGTGTATTCTGTTGCTAGATGAAATAGTTTATAGGTGTCTATTATATCTGGTTAATTGTTGGTGTTGTTGAGTTCAACTACATCCTTACTGATTTTCTGCCTACAGAATCTGTCCATTTTGGGAAAAAGGGTATTGACATTTCCAACTATGATAGTGGATTTACCCATTTCTCTTTGCAGTTTTACCAGTTTTTGTCTTGAGTTTAGTGCTCTGTTGTTAGGTGCTTATGTAAGTTTTTTCTTGAACAGATTTGTCACAGCTCAAAACAAACTGGCATTTAACAAAAATAAAATGAAAGCATTAATTTGTTATTTATTGAATACCTCGTATCAGTCAGGCACTAATAAAGTAGTGAAGAACACTGATGGGTGTCCTGCTCTAATATAGCCTACAATCTACCTGGGAGATAAAAGGGAAAGAGGAAGAAAAAAAAAAAAAAAACTCAACACACACACCTAAAAGATAATTTAAGATGGTGACGTTATTGGGGAACTTTCTCATCTCTGTATTAGTTTCTTTTGACATCACATCCATGGACATTCATACTCCTCTTTAATATTCCACATACAATGATAATTTTACAATTTCATCTCAGCAGACAACTCAATGGCTAAGATTAACCAACATTGAACTTGGCTTCTAGTCAGAGGATACCTTTACTAAATTGATCTGCCTGAGGCCTTTTCACATGGTTTCCTGAGATAAATTAGCCTGGAATGCTTATAAATTATTTTTACCATAAGTAGCTGGCTGACTCTGCTAAATTAGGCCCGTTCAAGTTTTCTGGTGCTAATAATTCTGTCATTTTATAGTCACACAATATTAAAACACAGAAGAGAAATGCAGGCATCTGCTTTGATCTGGAGGGTTTATGAAGGTACATTGTAATAGTGAAATATATTAATATAGGAAGTTAAAAGAATCTAAAATACAAAATTTCTTAGCACCATAGACTTCTAGTATAGTTTATAATTGTATAAGATATGTCTTATATTGCTATTGATGCTTCTTGTTTTCTTGGTTTTGTTTTCCTTAATATTATTTTTGTTGCAGGCTGAAAATGGCTCCCAAAAATATCCATATCCTAAACACCAGCACCTGTGAATACTAGTTTATAAGGTAAAGAGACTTTGCAGATGTGATCATGTTAAGGATTTTGAGTTAGGTAGATTATCTGGATTATCTTGATGTGCCCTGTAGGATGTTGTCAAAAGGTCATTATAAGAGGGAGTCAAGAATGTCAAAGGAGATGGTAGGAGATTGAACAACAAAAGTAAGAATTGAAGAAATGTGAAGAAATGACCAAGAGCCAGTGGACCACTGGAAGTTGGGAAAGACAGTGAAATAGATCTCTCCCTGAGCCTTTGATTAATTTAATTGATTGGAACAAATAAAATGACTTATCAAAATGAAATTGAATCAAAAATTTAAGAGAACACATTATAAACAAACTGAAAGTAATTCAGTGAATTCTGTGTCAAGGTGGTGTATTGAAAACATTTCAAACAGATTAGTTCAAACACAGTGTTCCCAATGAAGGTTTGAAAGTATCTTTTTGAATCTTAACGAAAATAATGAATTTACATATATGTGTATATAACATTCCATTTTGGAGGTGTATAGCCATGTATAATATTCTTCTCTTTTGATTGCTCATTCAACAACTATAGGCACACCTCAGAGATATTGCAGGTTTAGTTCTTGACCGAAGCAATAAAGCAAATATTGCAATAAAATACCAGGTGATTTTTTTAGTTTTCCAGTGCATAAAAGAATAATGTTTTCGCTATACTGTAGTCTATTAAGTGTACAATAGCTTTGTGGTATAAATAATAATGTACATACCATAATTTAAAAATACTTTATTGCAAAAAATGCTAATCATCAGCTGAGATTTTAGTAAGTCATAATGTTTTTGCTGGTAGAGGGTCATGCCTTCATGTTGATGGATGCTGACTGATCAGGGTGGTGATTGCTGAAGGTTGGGGTGGCTGTGGTAATTTCTTAAAATAAGACCATGATGAAATTTGCCTCATTGGTTGATGCTTCCTTTCACAAACAATTTCTCTGTAGCATGAGATGCTGTTGGATAGCATTTTACTCACAGTAGAATTTTTTACAAATTAGACTCAATCCTCTAAAACCCTGCTACTACTCTATCTACTAAGTTTCTGTAATATTCTAAAGACTTTGTTGTCATTTCAACAATCTTCACAGCATCTTCACCAGGAATAGATTTCATTTTAAGAAACCATGTTCTTTGTTCATCCAAAAGAAACAACTCCTCATCTGTTCAAGTTTGATCTTGAAATTACAGGAATTCAGTACCATCTTCAGGCTTCACTTCTAATTCTAGTTATTTTGCTGTTTCCACCACATCTATAGTTACTTCCTCCACTGAAGTCTTGAACACCTCAAAGTCATCCATGAGGATTGGAATGAACTTCTTCCAAACTCCTGTCAATGTTGATATTTTGACCTTTTCCCATAAATCACAAATGTTCTTAATGGCATCTAGAATGGTGAATTCTTTCCAGAAGGTTTCAATTTACTTTGCCTGGATCCATTAGAGGAGTCACTGTGTATGGCAGCTATAACTGTATAAATGTATTTCTTAAATAATAACACTCGAAAGTCAAAATTACTTCTTAATCCATGGGCTGCAGATTAGATGTTATGTCATTAGCAAGCATGATAACATTAACCTTGTTGTACATCTCCATTAGAACTATTGGGTGACCAGGTGCATTGTTAATGAGCAGTAATATTTTGAAAGGAATCTTTTTTCTGAGCAGTAGTTCTCAATGGTGGGTTTAAAATATTCAGTAAACCATGTTGTAATAAGTGTGCCATCATCCAGGCTTTGTTGTCCTACTTATAGAGCACAGACAGAGTAGATTTAGCATAATTGGTTAAGACCCTGAAATTTTAGAGTGGTAAATGAGCATTGACTTCAATTTAAAGTCACCAGCTGCATTAGCCCCTAATAAGAGAGTCAGCCTGTTCTTTGAAGCACTGAAGCCAGGTGTTGACTTCTCCTCTTCAGTTATGAAAGTCCTAGATGGTATCTTCTTCCAATAGAAAACTATTTTGTCTACACTGAAAATCTGTTGTTTAGTATAGCCACCTTCATCAGCTAGATAACCTAAATCTTCTGGAGAGCTTGCTGCAGGTTCTTCATCAGCACTTGCTGCTTTACCTTGCACTTTTACGTTACAGAGATGGGTTCTTTCCCTAAACCTCATGAACCAACCTCTGCTAGCTTCAAACTTTTCTTCTGCAGCCTCTTCACCTCTCTCAGTCTTTCTAGAATTGATGAGAATAAGGGCCTTGCTCTAGATTAGGCTTTGGCATAAGGGAATGTTGTGGCTTGTCTGATCTATTCAGACCACTGAAACTTTCTAGTATCAGCAATAAGGCTGTTTTGCTTTCTTATCATTAATGTGTTCACCGGAGTAGCACCTTTAATTTATTGCAAGAACTTTTCCTTCGCATTCATAATTTGGCTAACTGGCTCAAAAGGCCTAGCATTTGGCCTAGCTCAGCTTTTGCCATGCCTTCCTAAGTATAATCATTTCTAGCTTTTGATTTATAGTGAGAGACGTGTGACTCTTCCTTTACTTGAATACTAACAGGCCATTGTAGGGTTATTAATTGGCTTAATTTCAATATTGTTGTGTCTCAGAGAATAGCAAGTCCCAAGGAGAGGAAGAGAGATGGGGGAATGTCCAGTCAGTATAACAGTCAGAATACAATAACATTTATCAGTTAAGGTTACTAATATGGGCATGATTAGTGGAGCCCTAAAACAATTACAATAATAACATCAAAGATCATTGATCACAATCACCATAACAAATATAATAATAATTTAAAAGTTTGAAGTATTATGAGAATTACCAAAATGTGACACAGAGACATGAAGTGAACAAATGCTGTTGGAAACATGTCACTGATAGACTTCCTTGAGACAGAGTTGCCGCAAACCTTCAAAGTGTAAAAAATGCAGTATCTGGGAAGCACAATAAAATCAAGGTATGCCTATATATAAATGGATAAATGGATACTCTTTTGGAGAAAAGAAAAGAAAAGAAAAAAAAGAAACAAAAAGAAAAGCTTATGTATCCAAGGCAATAAAGGCAGCTATAAGAAATAAATACAGGGCACAGACTCTGACATAATAGAAAATGGCCAAGTAGGGGGCTCCAATAATCTGTTCATCCACTGAAACAAGAATAAATTGGCAGACTGGCAAAATTACTTTTTCAGCACTCTGGAATCTAACTAAAAATTTACAGCAACCAAACATGGGACTACTTGAGGAGGAAGAGGTTATGCGAGTTTTGGTCAGAGAGCATTATAGCATTTTCACCCACCAGTCTATCAGTCTCCATTCCCCAGCCCAGTGACAGCATCCAGGGGGACAGGGTCCACATTCCTGTTGTGGCATGTTGGTGCCATGGAGTTAATATGGACTTGTTCTTAGAATACCATGGTCATGCATTTTACTTGCCTGGTGGTTCCCTGAAGGTTTTTGTTTTTCTTTTTAACTATCTCTGGCCAGTTTTATATTTAAAAAATTTGCATGATTTACTTTTTACCAGTCTGTTCTAACATGTTTCTTTTTTTTTTTTTTTAAAGATTTTGTTTATTTATTTATTTGACAGAGAGAGAGAAATAGCATGAGAGGGGATAGGGTCAGAAGGAGAAGCAGGCTCCCCGCTGAGCCGGGAGCCCGATGTGGGACTCGATCCCAGTACTCCGGGATCATGACCTGAGCCGAAGGCAGTCGCTTAACCAACTGAGCCACCCAGGCGCCCTGTTCTAAGATGTTTCTAATGATATCAGAATCACCCAGGTCAATGACAGCCAAGAGTGCACAGTGTGTGTATTTTCCACATGCTGTTCCCAATTCATAGTGATCTATTCAGACCACTGAAACTTTCTAATATCAGCAATAAGACTGTTTTGCTTTCTTATCATTAATGTGTTCACCAGAGTAGCACCTTTAATTTATGGCCAAAACACCAGTTTTGGCCAACATGACATAGTACTCTATTTCAGATTTCCTGAATGCTGGGCAGTTATTTGTGAGGAAGATCAGTTTTGCTTTACCTTGTCTGATCATCCCACACAGAGGATGAACTTTGTTAACTCATCCAAAAGCTGGTGTGACTTACTGGGCAGCTGTGGATAAATGGAAAGAAGACATACATTTCCCATGCCTAAGGCTAGGACAGCATACAGAACAAGCAGCAGACAGATCCAAAGGCCAGGAAGAAGGAAGCTAAAGAAGGATTTTCTTGGAGTAATATGGACTCAGAAGGACTACCACACACATAGGAGAAAATGGAATGCAACCTGCATGCCCAGAACCAGATGCATGCTCAGAAAAGACATGAGAGGACCCTTGGCTTATACCTGTGGTTACCTCTAAGGCTCTTAACTCACAGTTAGTGAAAACTGACATAGAGTTGTAGGAGGCCTGGCTTCCAAACTCAGATCCAAGCTGCAAAGACTGGGAGAAAATTGTTTTTAGTTTTGTTTTGTTTTATTTTCCTCTAGGCATTTAAGATAATTAACCCAACTGATCATATTCTAGGACACCGACATGATATGTTTGTAGGCATTCCCAGAAAATAGCTAGATATGACATGCTTCTGCTTCCTCCTTTCACATCATTCTTCCTCCATCAGTGGATCACTGAGGGATTGTAAAATTCTATGATTCAAATTTGAGCGTGCAAAGCAAGATATGCTTCAATCCACTTTACCAGATTTCTTGGTTGGCACATTAGACTCAAAGCTCAACAACCAATGTAGTGTCCTTATTCTCCTTTTCATTCTTTCAAGTGGGTCTGTAATCCATCAAGGACCACTGGAAAAAGTAGATGATGGTCTTGGACAGTATTCTCATACATATGGATTCCTAGACCATATCAACATCTAACAGAGTTTCATTTTTTCCATTGTCTGGCATATTCAGGCCAAAGAACAAACAAACAAAAAAACTCTAAAAGTTGTAAGAACATTGAAAACAATTGTTTTTCTACTAATCTCTAATGTAAAATTGAGATCACAACAGATTAAAAGAAGTCCTATTTAGAAAATGCAATCCAAAATTTTAAGTATATGCATTTCTTTTTTCTTTTTCAAGTTATTTTGTTTGTTTCCTTATTTATTTGGGGGTAGTTTCCTTTGGCAATAAGGGTGCAATTTCCAAGATAGTTTGTACCTATTTTAAGGATAGAGTTATTTTCAGTGTACCAACTCGGGGGTCAAGTACTTGTGTTTAAGCCCTGACCCAACCCTTTTCTAACAGTACTGCTTTGGTCTAGTTACTTATGCTTGTACCTTAGCTTCCATATGTTTGAAATGGACATAATAAAAATATTTACCTTGTACACCTGTGAAGATTAAATGAATTAACAATATATCAATTATATAAAATATACTCTAAATGGCGCACACACACACGAAGGGTAGGACAAGGAAAGAAAATAATAAACATAAGATGACATGAAGCAAAGAACAATTCATTATTTGGCATAGTGGTTGCATATTAGAAAAAAATCTGTTTTTATTTAAAACGTATATTTTAGGTATGTTGGCTCACGTATCCTAGTAGATCATAGTCCATGACTTCCATGGACACAAAGCATTCTTCATATGAGTATTTCCCAGTAATATGTATTCTTTGTGTTTCAATATCTCTGAAATTTTTTCCAAACTCAAGGTGCAAATGTATACAAATTAGAACCAACTACTCAGATGGATGACTAGCTAACTCCCAGATGAGTGAGAAAATGACTGACTTCTTTTATTTTTTTAAAAAAGGAAACAATATGTTTATATTGTAATTATACTTTATCCAGCTGTTAGCAAATATAGTGTAATTACTGTAGAAAAAAATGTTACCTGTCATACGGAATGTAATATTTCAACATTTATCTTGACAGTAACCATGTTTACACAAGTTATACCCTACATAGATTATCCTAGACATGAGGTTCTAATATCTATTTTCTGTAGAGAAACTATAAATGGGGGTGCCTGGGTGGCTCATCGTTAGGCATCTGCCTTCGGCTCAGGTCTTGATCTCAGGGTCCTGGGATGGAGACTCGCATCGGGCTCCCTGCTCTGCGGGAAGCCTGCTTCTCCCTCTCCCACTCCCCCTGCTTGTGTTCCCTCTCTCGCTGTGTCTCTCTCTGTCAAATAAATAAATAAAATCTTAACAACAAAAAAAAGAAACCATAAAAGAAAATTACTTTTCAGTTTCTCAAGTGTCACTTTTGCTACTGTCAACAGGCCTGCCTCTAAGTAGTATTTTCTTACGCTTTTAAATCACTGTTTTAGTATATTGTAGCATATGGAATCAGGAAAACTTTTTTCAAGTGTATAACTCTTGCTTATGGGCTTTTAAACATATAAGTTAACTTTTTAAAAGGACCTGAGGTTTCTTTCCACATCGTTGCCTGATGCCCAATAGTCCACATCTCCAGATTAATAAATATGGAATAAAAATTTGTCATCCCATGTGATTTTGGTCACGGTCTCAACTTAAGTAAATAAAACCTTTTAACTTACTGAAACTCAAGTTTGGCTGCCCGTCACTAGAAAGCCCAATAGTCTAGGGACGAGTTTGACTGGAAAGGAATATGAGTTTTATTCAGGAAGCCAGCCACCTGGAGAGAAGTTGGCCCCTTGTCCAAAGGCCAACTCCCAGGTTTCTGCCTGGCCCAGAGATTTTTAAATGGGTTTAATCAGTTAAGGGAGTGCAGTGGTCTGTGACATTTCTTGATTACCTGCAGACTTGATGACGCCAGCTCGAGAGTTATCTCAGAGCTTGGAGATTGTGCAAAAAGTTCTAGTTCCTTGGTGCCTAGGGTGGGGGTTGTGCAAAAAGGTCTGGTTCCTTGGTACCCAGGGGTTGTGCAAAATTACTCTGTTCTTTCTGCAAACTAGGGCAAGGTCTACAGATGCACAAAGGGAGATCAGTAGTCGTTTGTGTGACCTTAAAAAGAAAAACATTTTGTTAAAAGATTGTTGGGCTATCAGAGGGCTGACATGGCTTGAAACAAGTTTCTGGCCTCTGTGGCCTAGGAATGTTCTGGTTCTTCATTCCCCAAGGCCAGTGGTCTGCAAATATCAAAGAAAGTAAATTAGTTTTGTTACAGATCAAGGACTTTAAGTCAGCAAGCTAGGGGTGTGTTACCTTGAAGCAAGTTAACCCTTAAGACTGGCAGGAGTGCTGTTACATAGCTAATGGAGGAAAACTTGTCAACATTATTTTTTTAACAGGTCTTTAATATATTACTAAATAAAATCGTTTTTACTTTCTAATTTTGAAATGTGCTTGCTTTGTTTCACAAAGTAATTAAGATTTTTTCTGAAATATACTTTAATAAATATTTTTAATTAAAGTGAGTTATTATAACAGTAATTCCTAAAACTTCAAACATTTAAAGAAAGGGTTCTCCAAATATCAAATATAAAATTATTTTTAATTAATTTTGTAAATTGCAACATACTGAATAAAGGAGATGATGATCAGTGATAATATGATTGACATTATATAGAAATAATTATAAGTTCAATATATTTTTTTTTTTTTAAAGATTTTATTTATTTATTTGAGAGAGAGAGAATGAGAGACAGAGAGCACGAGCGGGAAGAGGGTCAGAGGGAGCAGCAGACCCCCCGCTGAGCAGGGAGCCCGATGCGGGACTCGATCCCGGGACTCCAGGATCATGACCTGAGCTGAAGGCAGTCGCTTAACCAACTGAGCCACCCAGGCGCCCCTCAATATATTTTATATTAAGAATTTTCATAGTAACTGATTGAAGTTTATATCTACTACCAATCGATTCTGCCTATAGATCATTAACATAACTAGATGAGTTAGAGGGTATATGGTATCCTTTGTACCCAATTCTTCCCACCAAAGAAAAAAAAAGAGAGATTGAAAGAGCCATGTGAAGTTAATGCATTTAAAAATGAGACCACAGCATGAGAATGAAGACTTCACACACTGTATGCTAACGTTTTTGTGTGCACAAAAAAAATTGGTACAGTATTTTACAAAGTGTTCATTTTTTTCTATTTACAAGTCACCATATTTAATTTTAAAAACATCAAAGCAACCTCCAAACTAGTCAATCCTCTTGAATTAAGAGTTTGCTTGGCACATTTTCAATTTTAATACGTAGCTCTTAGATCCTATCAGCTGGTTGTATTGGAATATATTTTTCAAATAGCAAAAATAGTCATAGGGAATTACCCAATACCATTTTTTTAAGATTTTATTTATTTATTTGAGAGAGAGAGAGAGAAAGACAGAACGTGATCGGGGAGAGGAGGCAGAGAAAGAGGGAGAAGCAGACTCCCGGCTGAGCAGGGATACTGATGCAGAGCTAGATCCCAGGACCCTGAGATCATGACCTGAGCCAAAGGCAGACGCTTAACCAACTGAGCCACCCAGCCACCCCTTACCCAAAACCATTTTGATATTCATTTTAACCACTTTTTTTTCCCTTTCTTTTGGCAAACCAATAGTAATTCAGGCTTAATTTATTTTCTTCTTTTTTGGCTGTGACTTAGACTTTTATAGTATCTCTTGACAGTATTTCTAAAATAACAATTAAATAGGTGTTCATTCTTTCTCACATTCTCTCTCACACATAGTCACACTCAAGCACACATAGAGAAACACACAAAGGAGGTCCTGGGGAACCTTAACTCATATACCAAATTTAGTATTTTTTTTTCAAAGTTCAAGACTTAAATTAAAATTGTACTTTCATTACTTAATTCAAGAAACTTAATTAATGTAGGTAGTTTTATGTATTTTACTCCAGAACATTTGTAGGAGTAATTAATAGGCTCAGTGTTATAATATCAATATGAAATAGGGCCAAAAAATTCTCTTTCTAGTATTTTCTCTCTTGGAAATTTATTCTTGTTTATAACTAGGGTAGTATTACATACTCACCAAAGTGGCTAAGAATAAAAAGAATGTTAATACCAAGTATTGGTGCAGATATGGAACTGGAAATTTCATACCTTTCTGGTAGGAATGCAAAATAGTACATTCACTTTGAAAACAATTTAGCAGTTTCATATAAAGTTAAACTTGTAACTATCATACAACTCAGCAATTTCACTCTTAAATATTTACCCCAAAGAAATGAAAACATGCCCATGCAAACAATTTTATATATAATAGTTTATTCATAATAGTCTGAAGCTAAAAATGAGCTACATGTCCATCAACTGGTGAATAGGTAAATTTTGCTACAATTATGAAAATGAATGCTACTCGGTAATAAAACAATGAACTTCTGATACATGCAACTACATGGATGAATCTCAAAAATGTTACGCTAAAGGAAAAAAGCTGGACATAAAAGGCTACATTCTCTATGAAAACATTTGCATAAAATTCTAGAAAAGATAAAGATTTGTCGAGCACTTCACCTCATGGATCATGTGCTGTGAGGGTGAATTTCAGTAAACCTGGAATTGGCCTGAATTGTTTTGTTAAAATACTGCCATTACATTGACCCTTAATCAAGGTATGAAATACTGTTTAATGGTGTTGACTTGTAACTGTGGGTCTGAGGAATTTTGGAGTGGTTTGTACTAATTTGTAGGTATTCTTTATTGATAACTTACTGTCAACATTTTAATAGATTTAGTTACACTAAGCTTCCCTTGAATTTTGAGATAAATACTATCTGGCTATGTTGTATTATACCTCAATGTAAGGGCTAGCTTTGATTTTTTCAGGTGCTCTTACCATGATCACCTTAGGGGTCACGGCCTACAAAACAATTTGCACACTAAGGCTACGGCTTAGGTTAAATTCCAGGTACATGTCATCCAGTCTTTTAAGAGTTCAAAAGAATAGAATTATCTTATACCTGGACAGGGGCAGCTTCATGCCTCTTTCTGGAGAAGCCTGGAAATCTGGAACTGACCACTGGCCAAGAAAAGAATGAGCTATACCATCTAATGATTTATAATGTGCTGTTTAAAATTCAAATCTTTCCTGGGAGCACATGTTACTAATTTGTCTCCATTGTTCAGGGAAGTAAAAATTGGTACTTTACTCCGGTTTAATGGATCCAGAGCTTGGCTTTAGCCAAGTGTCAAGTGGAGTTTAAAAAGATCCCTCAGTAAACTCCGGTATGGGCCCCTCTGGATCAGAGAAATATTGCACATAACTTGGTGATTCATAATCCAAAACCAAAGTATGACCTGTGTGATGTAAAAAGGCCCCTGGGGGACTGTGTTTGGAAATTTTGGAGTTTCTACTATTACTTGTGTTTTCTTTTTCCTGTTGTTCCATAACCTTTACCTTTACTGAGGCCTTGCATGAATATTCCCTGTGCAGTCTTGTTCTTTTGTTATCTGACCCTGTGATATCACTACAAAAAGTATTCCTATGGAGAATTTGTTTTCCCTTAAATTTTCATCATCAGTTTTTTGTCTTATTTTTATTCTCAATACTATTTATTAATTCAATTTCCCACTATTATCATTAGTATTGACTCAGAGAGCCTTTAGAATATTGCCATATTCAAGGGTCCTGGACTCACAGAGAGAGTGTAGCATGGTCTTGGATAAGACTTTGACTATTATTTTTAACCTGATAAAAAATTGCAATTAGTAAAAAAATGTTAGCTCAATTTGAAGTCACTTCAATACTCACTGCCTTGCAATTTCAGTATATGGCAGAATATAAAATAAGAAGTCATACATTACTTTTCTTTAGGTGACATATAATAACCTACAAACTAATAGCTACATTTTAATTACAGTTTAGTTTACAAACATGGGGAAAAATCAGGTAATTTAATTGAATGAATGATCTTAATAGCTAAATTCAAGAAGGTTAAATAGTAACAGTTATTTTTATCTTAGGAATATGCTTGCCATATTCAACTAATATTTTTGTTCTTGAGTTGGAGGACTTTCCACTATCCAGTGAAGGCTAGGAAATATTGCCAACATATGGTTCTTAGACGTCTTTCAACATCTTTTTTCCTACTGCAAACACCTCATTTTAGCTCAAATTCTTTGTTTACACATAATAATGATGTTGAACAATTTTCATTCTAGTCACATGGCCAAATATTCCTTACATTTCTTTTAGTCTTGCATAACATTTTTTGATCCACTAAGTACTGATTTTATAGTTTTGTACTCAGAAAGGAATTCTTTCATTTTTAATTTCCACTTTCTTGAAGCAGACAGTATTAATATAAGGGTATTTCTCTATTTGTGGAAGGACTCAGGTACTTTGGGTTTTCAAAATGTATCTAGCTGCCTAGGTTATATTGATATATTTTCCTGAGAAGCTGCTAGATAATGCTAGTTATACCAATAGAGGAGACCAAGAAAGAAGCTTTTTGCGCAATTAGTCCACTGATAAAAATGTCAAAAAAAAGAACAAAAGTATTTATATCTGAGAGATTATAGCTATTGCATTGACAATCCTTTTTTAACGCTCTAATGAACTTTAAATCATCTTTTTAAAAAAATTGTATTTATTTATTTGAGATAGAGAGAAAGAGAGAGAGAGAGCATGAGCAGGGCCACAGGGAGAGGAAGCAGCAGACTCCCTGCCGAGCAGGGAGCCACTGTGGGGCTAGATCCCAGGACCCCAGGATCATGACCTGAGCCGAAGGCAGACACTTAACTTCTCTTATATTAAAAATTTGGGATTTTTAGGATTGCTTCATTGCTTTCAATTAACTCCTCAGGCTAAAGTTAATATTTCACTTTGTATGTTAGCTACTTAAAAATGAGTTTGATTTTATACTGAGATTTATAAAATGCTATTACCCAACAGTTGTAGACCAATGTCTTCCTTGAATAAGCTTTTCTTTAAATTGGTAGTTGCCCAGAGAACACTAACAAATATAAAATATATTTCATTCTAATACATTTCTAAAATTTTATTCTTTTCTTCCCCTCTCTGGAAGCATAAGTCACTGATTTGGTGGAATATGAATAGGTGAAAAACTGACCATATAATCCAGCACTACTAAGGGGAGTCTTAAGTGTTCCTTTTTAAAAGGCAGTTGTTCTATATAAAGGTTGATATTCAAAATATAGTCATATCGGAAATGATTTCATGCTAAAAATTTATACTCCATGTGTAATTGAGTTACTATTAGTTGAACATTTTTAAATGTCTTTATTTTTTTTTATTTTTTTAAATTTATTTATTAGAGAGCGAGCGAGAGAGAAACAGCATGAGAGGGGAGAGGGTCAGAGGGAGAAGCAGGCTCCCCGCTGAGCAGGGAGCCCGATGTGGGACTCGATCCCGGGACTCCGGGATCATGACCTGAGCCGAAGGCAGTCGCTTAACCAACTGAGCCACCCAGGCGCCCTATTAGTTGAACATTTTATCAACATTTAAAAACATGTAACAACCCTTTTGATACCACACTTGTTGCTTATATGATGCATATATTGAGAAGGCAATATATGTGTGTGACAGAAATTAAGAAAACCCAAGCTAATGTGATTTTTGTAAGACCAATAGGTTTGTGCTAAGCCCAATCAATGTCATAAAATAAAATGAAGTACTGACAGAACTCAAGCTGTTATGCTAAGCACCATAGATTTTGCAATCAATTAGGAAATATTTAAACACAAACAAGTAAATAAAATTAATAATAAATGATTTTTAAAAGAAGCAGATAAAAGTGATTCAATCGTGTTTCATCATGATGAGTCTTAAACTGGTCCTTTAGATGGATTTGGGGTGCAGTGGAGGAACTGGAGAGAACAAGTAGTCCAAAGAAAACAGTAGACTAGACTCTGGGATCGTGAGCAGCCTGTTGTAGTTGAGAGTATGAGTAGTATATGATAGGCGATTAAACAGTAAAAATAGTTAGGGAGAACATTATATTTCTAAGGATTTTGAACTTGAATCTCAAGTCCAGCATTTTTAATCCTGTATCCTCATTAAAGTCATGCAAGGGAGATTTTAGAAAGTACTTTACATGAACTCTACCACAGGCCAAATAAACCAAAATTTCTGAGATTGGGCTAAGGCATTATTGGTTTTCATTTGTTTCTTCTTCTTGTTACTGTGGTTTTTAAGTTTCCCAGGTGGTTCTAAAGTGTAACCAGATCTGTGAACCACTGCTTTCATCAGTAAGCCATTATTAAAAGCTTCTGATGAAGAGTCTAGCATGATTCAAAAGTATTTTTGGTTGTAATATCTGCTTTTCAGATACTGACTTTTCAGAAAAAGTGTAAAGAAACATTATAGAAGTAAGAGATCACATTTTAGGAGATAAATTATGTTGGTCCAGGTAAGAGATAGTTATCTTTTGAATTAGGATTGTAGGAACAGAAAAATTGGAATGAAAGTTTAAATGTGGAGATATAAGTTTGCCATCTCAGTATTTGGAAGACATCGTGCTAGGGTTTGTTTTGTTGCGGAGGTGATGCATTTACATTGATATCCAACACTTTCTATCATTACTGACATGTTGACACACCTTTTTCTGAGAATGGACTGCTATTAAAATCAACGTGAATATGTAATCAATGACTTCACTTTCTATTGCAGTTTGTTGTTAGGATTGCCTGTGGCTTTATGTAGAAACATAGCTCCTGAATTTAATCTTGTAATCAAATTTTGTCCTTGACCTTATTATCTCATTGATTCAAGTAATACACTTATTAATACTGGGTCATTTTAGATAAAAATCATATATGATTTAATGTGAGTTTTCACACCTAGTCATATATTTTTATGCATTGTAATGTAATATTAAATATTTATATTTTTAATTAATCATTTATTTTGGCAATCTTCAAGTATGAAAACTGAAATGACAGTAATATTCAAACTAAGGAAGAGTATTAAAAATTAATACTGCTTTTATCCATTTGTAATCATTGAGAAATTTTTACCTCTTAGAGATTAATAACAGTAACCAGGCACTTTGGATTGATTTGGATCAGAATCCTATAAAAATAGGTACATATAAAGGCTGTGGATTATTTTAAGGAAAGAAATATCATGGCAAGTAAGAAATAGTTGTGTTGGCATTTTATTATGGTATCATAAACACTCTTTTATAAATAGAGAGGTTTTCCAGATATATATGGAAGAAAAATATGAGATCCCCTAACAAGCAATTTGACAAGTAAACATTCGAATTCCCAGCTAGTGATGTAATCTCATAAAGAATAAACCATATGAAATCACTTGTTTTAAAAACAAAAGAAAAAAAATGTGTCTAATTTGAAATAAATCATGTTACTGATTATTTCAGAGCATTTTAGAAGCTCTGGAGAATATAGATATTTAGCAGAGAAGGGTTATTGACTTATCTAATTCCTTAATTTAGAAGAGACAGTATTTTAACTCCAATTTTTATTGATAGTTTATTAAGCAAATATACACTTTTAATCATTACTGATATAGAAAAATAAGTGTCATCTAAAAACCTTTCTAAATATTACATTTTGCTTTTATATATCATTTGTATATCACTTCTATTGTTTATATATTTTGTAAATAGTTTAATAAGGTTCCTTTTTGTGCTTATGACCAACTCTAATCTGTTATTAGAGTCATTTACTGTTAAAAGATCAAAAGTCCTGGGGCGCCTGGGTGGCTCGGATGTTAAGCGTCTGCCTTCGGCTCAGGTCATGATCCCAGGGTCCTGGGATCAAGCCCCACATCGGGCGCCCTGCTCCGCGGGAAGCCTGCTTCTCCCTCTCCCACTCCCCCTGCTTGTGTTCCCTCTCTCACTGTGTCTGTCAAATAAATAAATAAAATCTTTAAAAAAAAAAAAAAAAAGGATCAAAAGTCCTGAAACAAAATTGTGATGTGATCAGGGTCACTTAGTGAGCACTAGTAATGCTCCTTACTACATAACATTGCCCAATTGCCAATTCCTGTTTTCCTGTCTTTTAAAGCTCATGCAACTTAAGCTGCATTTTATAAAAATATTGATTTAAGCTAAATGCCCAATTGGGCAGGAACTCCAGAGGTACCACTCAGAGAGAATGACTCAAACGTGAATAACCGTGTGGAAAGTATTGCTGTTTCCAAATGATGCATGCAAACACTGCCCCCCCCCCACTTTTACCTCCCACAACAAATGCCAAAAATCATGGGAAAATTGTCAACAATATAATAGATGGATGGAAGATAAGTATCTAGGTAGATAGATGTAGGGGAGAGAGAGAGAGAATAGCATTTGAAAATAATAAATATGGTTCTTGTATGGAACCATATTTATTATTGTACAGAAACTGTATGGAATCCATGAAATGGAAAGAAGATGAGATATGATAGAAGAAGCAAAGTTATACCAGAATGGAATGAAAGAGGATTGCCACAGAAGGTAAAAGCACTGCACCGTGTGTTCTGTGTCTCAAAATGATGGTTGCCAGAGGAGAGGGGCTCTAGGCGAAACCAATAGATTGAGAGCTTTGGTATTGCAATAGGAACTTCTAGGCAATTCATTTCCAAATACGCACCCCAGCTCTTTTATTATTACTGGAAGCAGCAATGGAAATGATGTCTTCCCATGAAAACAGAAAGTAGTTTAAGGTAGCAATAATGCTCTCAGATCACTGGAGATACCTGGGAGAAACTGGGAACACGTGGGTTCAGAACACAACTGCTGAGATTGCTTCCTTTAGCAATATATCTCCTCCTCCATTTGTAGAAAAGCAGGCCAATATGAAGATTAAAGTAGCATGCTTAATTAGGCAAAGTATATTTTTTATTACCACCTCTACTTCTAGCTTCCTTCTTAATAATGTAAGAATATCTGAACTCTTTAACTCTGATCTTCTTTTCCATTTTCAAAGTTAGATATGCTACATTTTTATTTCCACAGTTTATTTCTTAATAAACTTTTTTAAAAGGATAGTTTTATATTCACAGAAGAGTTATGACAGTTGTACAGAGTTCCCCCATTGAGTTTCCCCTACTGTTAACATCTTACCTTAGTATGGAACATTTGTCTCAAATAATAAACCAATATCACTGAATTGTTAATTAAAGCCCACACTCTATTTCAGCTTCTTTAGTTTTTATCTGTCTTTTTTCTATTCCAGGATCCCATCCAGTGTACCACATTGCATTTAGTCATCATGTTTACTTAGTCAGCTTTTGATTATGACACTTTCTCATACCCTCCTTGTTTTTGATGACTTCCGGCAGTTTTGAGAAGTACTACACAGGGTGTGGAAGTCTCCAATCAGACTTCTCTGTTTCTCCTTTCCAGTCTAGTGGTTTTTGCCTCCTGTATTTTGACACTCTTGTCAGGTACATACGCAGGATTGTTATGTCTTATTGGGGGATTGCCTCCTTTGTGCTTGTTTAATAGCCCTCTTTCTCTCTGCTAATTGTCCTGATAGTTTTTCTGTTTTGTCTAAATTCAACATAGCCACTCCAGCCTTCTTTTGATTAGTTTTAGTGTGTTTTATCTGTTTTCGTACTTTTACTTTTAATCTATGTTGAATTTTTTTTTTCTTTTTAGAGAGAGAGCTATGCAGGGTGGGGAGGGGCAGAGGGAGAGGGAGAGAGAGAATCTTAAACAGGCTCCACGCCCAGCGCAGAGCTGTACGCAGGCCTCAATCTCACAACCCTGAGATCATGACCTGAGCCAAAATCAAGTCAGCTGTTTAACCAACTGAGCCACCCCCCCTTTTTTAAGAGAGAGAGGGAGAATGCGAATATTTATATTTAAACCGAATTTCTTCTGGACACATATAGTTGAGTCTTGATTTTTTTAATCTACTCTGACAATCTTTGTCTTTAAATCAATGCATGCACTCAATTCAGATTAAAAAATTATTATTGATATAGTTGAAATAAAATCTATTACTGTCTTCTGTTTACTGAATTTGTTGTTTCTTTCTCCCATTTTTTTGCTTTCTCTAGTTCTAACTGAACATTTTATGTTTCTATTTTATTTTCTTTCTTAACATATATTTCATTTATACTTTTTAAATTTTTTTCAGTTGTTGTCCTAGAGTTTACAATATACATTTTTTAATAATCTAAATTCACCCTCAAATATCACTATGCCACTTCACATATAATGCAGATTTTTTTTTAAAGATTTTATTTATTTATTTGACAGACAGAGATAGGGAGAGCAGGAACACAAGCAGGGGGAGTGGGAGTGGGAGAAGCAGGCTTCCCGCCGAGTAGGGAGCTGGATGCGGGGCTGGATCCCACGACCCTGGGACCATGACCTGAGCCGAAGGCAGATGCTTAACGACTGAGCCACCCAGGCACCCCTATAATGCAGATATTTTAAAAATGTTCTGAATTTCTCCCTCCCACCGTTCATGACATTTTTAAATTTATTTCATTTATCTACAAGTAACCCAATGCATTGTTACTATTATTTCTTCTAAAAAAAAAAAAAACAGTTAACTTTTAGATCAATTAATTCTTTAAGTTTCCACCTCTCTGCTTACATTAACCATCTCTATGTTGTCTACTTTTTCCATTAAAGGCCTAAATATCTAATCATAGTTATTTTAAATTCCCTCATATAATAATTGCAACAACTGTGTCATATCTGAGTCTGGTTCTGAGGATTGCTTTGTCCCTTCAGACTGTTTCTTCTTGCATTTTGGCACACCTGGTAATGTGTTGTTGTGTTGGGTAAGACAAACTGAAGCAAACAGGCCTTTGGTGTGAGGATTTATGTTAATACGGGTAGGTGGTGAACTGTGCTGAATGTTTGCTGTAGCTCTAGGTACCAGAGGCTCCAAATTCTGCCAGTGTCCTTGTTTCTCTCTTTTGACTTTGGGGCTCTCAAATGTACTGCCTCTCGGAGAGTCTCTCTTATAGCTCTTTCAGTTGTAACCCCCTGTTATTAGATTGGAACCTTGTAGATGTGATAATGGAATGAGGGCAAGGGAGGATCCTTCTATAATCTTTTATGATTAAGTCTCTTTATGGGCCTGTGTCCCAGGGCAATGCGGTTCACTGGTGGCATAGCTTTGCCCTTCTGGTCTCCTGATCCTTTCACTGGCTGTACTGCTCTCAGTCTATTTCCTTGAAGTCTGGCTCCTTGTGGACAGTATTGTTTCCAGCCCACTTCAGCGAGATAGAAAACACTGAGTGCCTGGACAGGGGAGGAACTCCTCTGCACTGGCTGGGATAAGGTTTCAGAACGGCGTTCTGGTGAAGTCCATTCCCCTGGATTGTTGACTTTTGTTATGGAGAAGAATCTGAATTTGCTTCACAATAGTTGTTTTTCCTTTCCCTGTCAGGACTGGGAGAGGATCTTTCTCAAGTCCTCACTTCATGAGGTTCCTTGAAGAAAAATCCTCAGAAGTGTCCTTGAAATTTCCAGGAGTTGTTTGCTATCACTGGTCCACACTCCATCTCCAGCAATTTGTCAAAATTACCATTTAAATGTTCTTACCAGTTTATGTGTTCAGTGGTTTTGACTCCAAGTAAGCAGATCTAAATTTCTGTGTCTCTCTGGATGTGCCTGTCTCTTCAAATTTCAGAGTAGTGGATTTTCCTGAAAGGCAGTTATCTGGTTGACCTGAGAAAAGTCTTTGATTTTCAGTTTGTTTTGGGCTTTTTCTTGTTTCAAAATGGGGATGACAGTTTCCAAACTCCACATATATGGGCTAAAAGGACAAATCTCCACCCCGTTTTTAAATGTCTCCATTTTGTCATTGATAAAATGATTTATAGATATTTATTTAGAATTACCAACATACATAGTTTTAAATTTCATTCCCTGTGTTGCTTTTTTTCTTTTTAAGAAACTTTATTGAGATATAATTAATATACTATAAAATTCACCCTTTTGAGTGGGCAACTTAGTATTTACTATTTTTACTGGATTAGGCAACCATACCAGTATCTAATTTTAGAACAGTTTATCTACCAAAAAAGATATACATACTCATTAGCAGTCGCTTCCCATTCCCATCTCCCAGTCCTTTGGCAACAACTAACCTACTTTTTATCTCAGTGGGTTTTCTATTCTGGACATTTCATAGAAATGTAATCACTCAACATGTAATCTTTTGTAACATGGCTTCTTTCACTTAGCATAATGTTTTGAAGTTTCACTTATATTGTAGCTTGTATCAATACTTAATTCCTTTTTATGGCTGAAGAATATTTCATTGTATGTATATACCACAATTTATTTATTCGTCTGTTGATTGCCATTTAGGTTTTTCCTCTTTTTGACTATTGTGAATAATGTGAATATACATATACATGTACTAGTTTGAGTATCTGTTTTCAATTATTTGCGTTATACATATATGAGCAAAATTTCTAGGTCATATGATAATTCTATGTTTAACTTTTTGAGGAGCTGTCAAACTGTTTTCCAAAATGGCTGCACCATTTTACTTTCCTATCAGCAATGAAGGAGTTTCCCATCTCTCCATATCCTTGCCAGATATCCCATCTCTCCATATCCTTGTTGTTTTTAGTCTTTTTGATTATGGCCATTCTAGTGGGCATGAATTATTACCTAATTGTGGTTTTGATTTGCATTCCCCTAATGGATAATGACGTTGAGCATCTTTTCATGTGCTCATTGGCCATTCATATAGCTTCTATGGAGAAATGTGTACTTAGATACTTTGCAAATTTTTTTAATTAGGCAAATTATGTTTTTATTATTGAGTTGTAAGAGGTCTTCATGTATTCTAGATATGAGTCCCCTATCATATCTGTTTGCAAATAGTCTGTCCCATTTTTTAAGTTGTCTTTTCAGTTTCTTAATTGTTTTCAATTTGGTTAAATTCAATATATCTTTTTTTTCTTTTGTTATTTTTGCTGTTGGTGCCATATCTAAGAAGGCTTGCCTAATTGATGTTGCAGATATTTACTCCTATGTTTTCTTCTAAGAATTTTATAGCTTTAGCCTTTATATTTAGGTTTATGCTTCATTGTGGGTTAATTTTCACATATGGTAGAGGGGAAGGGTCAACTTCATTCCTTAGCATATTAATATCCAGTTGTCCCAACATCATTTGTCAAAAAGTCTCATTAAATTGTCTTGGAATCCTTGTCAAAAAGCAATTGACTATAAATGATGTATCTCTGGACTCTCAATTCCTTCCCATTGATCTATATTTCTACCTTATGCCAATATCATATCGTCTTGATGCTTGCATCTTTGTTGTAATTTTGAAATGGAGAAGTGTGAATCCTTCAACTTTATTATTCTTCTACATGATTATTTTGCCTATTCTTTCATTTCTTTTATTAAAGATTGAGCAGGGGAAGGGGCACAGGGGGAGGGAGAGGGACAAGCAGACTCTTTGCTGAGTGCAGAGTGAGATATGGAGCTTGATCTCATGACCCTGAGATCATGACCTGAGCCCCAAGAGTGGATGCTTAACCCACGGAGCCCCCCAGGTGTCCCTCATTGTTTCTTATATGCAACCCTTTTCAGCCCTAGTTCAGCTTTAGTATATCATTAAATGGCTATCTCAGGAAAACCTGCAAATATAAGTTTACATCTCATTATCTGAAAACCTTAAGGTTATATGTGTTTCTTTTGAATTTAGGAGCTTTTCGATTTTAATTTATGTAACACACCCAGCAGAGTCTGAGTCAATATATATATTCAAAACGGTAATTTTCCAGTAATGTGTGTAAATATTCACACTAACTGAGATGAATAAAGGCTATATATAAATAGCTTCACATCATTTCAGATAAAATTTTGTTGCCAAATGAATTGCCTAAAATCTTTGGAATTCGTGAACACTCTTTCATCCAGCACTCTTAGGCTTTTGAAATTGCAGCTGATGTACCTCATCACTTGCTGATTACAGTTCCTCAGACTAAGTCAGGTACTACTTAAATATGAGCTTTCACAGCACCTAACTATCTTGTAAATGTTATTAAAACACTAATTGTATAATTAATTGTTTAATGTCTCTTACAACCGCTAGATTTAAACTCCATGAGTTCAGAAGCTAGTCTTTCTTGTCTACTACTGGATGTTCAGGGCCTTACAAAAAATTACTTCTCACCATAGGAAAAAAATTACTTCTCACCACAGGAAACTCGTGCTTACTCATTCTTCTGTCTGGAATAATCTTGTACCTGGTCTTGATATGATTAGTTCCTTCTTATCCTTGTGTCTTAGTTTAAACACTATTTCTTCCAAGAGTTGTCATTATCCAACCATCCACAGTGGGACTCTCCATACTTTATTCATCACAATGCCATTTTTTTTTTTCAAATCACTAAAGATACCCTATAATTAATTTAACTGTATACAGTCTGTTTAAAAATATATAAAATATATATTTAAAAAACATGATTTTTATGGCTCCAATTAGTATTGTTTATGACCTTGTATATTTCTCTACAACATTGAACTTGACTGGCCCTATGAATCAATTTAAAATATAAAATGAAGTGGAAGGGATGCCATGCCAGTTGTGGTCAAAAACCTTAAGAAGACCTAATAGTGGTTTGCTGTTTACTTTGGGAGCTCTGACCTAACACGTAAAGGACTTTCTACCCTGGATAGACCAGGTGGAAATGCTGTATGAAGAGGGAAAAGCCCTGAGACTACACAGAGAAATAGAGCTCAGTCTTCCCAGTATTCCAGATGATCAGATTTCCAGTTATCCTCAATAATGTGTCACATATGTAAATAAGCCATCTTAGACATACCTGCTGCTGTGAAACTGAATTGTGTCCCCCCCCACCACCACCAAATTAGTATTTGAAGCCTTAACCCCCAATCTGGCTCTATCTGATGATAGGGTCTTTAGGAGGTAATCAAGGTTAAATTAGGTCATAAGAATGGGGCCCTAATTCGATAGGACTGTGGCCTTATAAGAAAAGGAAGAGAAATGTTACCAGAGAATCCAATCTGAACTTTGAGTGGCTGCTGGCTACTCAAAAATCCATACCTGAGAGACAAGTGATGGTGGGAAAGGAAAGTTTGCTCTATTCAGAAAGCCAGCAACCTGGGAAGATGGTGCACTAACTTCCTAAAGACTATCTTCCCCGTCCAGGCAAAGCTGGAGAGTTTTTGTTTTTTTGGGTTTTTTTTTTTGTTTGTTTTTTTAAAGATTTTATTTATTTATTTGAGAGAGAGAGAGCACATGAGAGGGGGGAGGGTCAAGGGAGAAGCAGATTCCCCGCTGAGCAGGGAGGCCGATGCGGAACTTGATCCCGGGACTCCAGGATCACGACCTCAGCCGAAGGCAGTCGCTTAACCAACTGAGCCACCCAGGCGCCCAAAGCTGGAGAGTTTTAAAGGGAAAGGCATGGAAAATGGAGTTGGAGGTACTATGTGCAGAAGTTGGTGTCCAGGCAATTAGTTGTATGTTGTCATGACCCTGAACAGACTTGCTGGCATCAGCAGCAACTGTTTTCCCAAATGTAGTCAGGCCTTATCTTATGGGAAAGTCTGGTCCTTCTTTCCTCAAGGCCGGTGGTCTGCAAATCTCAAGGAAAGTAGGTTAGTTCTGCTACAGACCAAGGGACTCAGGTTGGCAAGCCAAGGAGTGCAGAAGCTTGAAGCAAGTTGACCCTTAAGACTGGTTAGAGTCCTGTTACAAGGACATAGTACGAAGATGGCTATCTGCAATCCAGGAAGAGAGTCCTTACCGGATCCTGACCATGCTGGTACCCCAATCACAGACTTCCCTCCTCAAAGACTTATGGAAAATACATTTCCATTGTTTAAGCCACCCAGTCGATGAAATTTTGTCATGGCAGCCTGAGCTGGTTATTACACTAGCCCACTGGAGCCCTAGGGAAGCTGGCTGCATCTCGAGCAGATACTGCCTGAAACAGAAGTTAGCCTGCCGTATCGATCACTCACAAAATTGTGAAAGATATTAAAATTGGTCTTTAAAGGCACAGAGCTTTGAAGGGATTTTTTTTATATAAACATTAGATAACTAAAACATATTATCTGCATTGTACTCCGTCTTACATATCTCCAGATCTAACACTTTGTACAATTACTACATGGTAAATAATAGCTATATGATGAACAAATGGATGGAAGGAAGAATGCATGAATGTATTCAAGGTGATCAAAAAATATACAGAGAATAAATAAAAATCATTTGGAAAAATAAAAATGCCCATGCTTTCAGTCCACCGTTAAATTACAATGCACATTAAGACAGGGGTATTTTCACTGTTTAAAACAGTGTTTCTCAAAATGTGTTTTAATGACCATCTAAACATTGATCATTAGTTTACAGTTCAGATCCCTGAGTTCCATTACTGATTTTCTGAGCCTAGAGGGAAAATGTAAGTATTTTTTTTTGCCAGAATTTTGTTTCCTTATTAATATTCTCCAGTTATATTTGATATTTGTTCATGATAGTTTGAGACTCACTGTTTATTTAATCTGTTAACATGTACATATACAAACATGCTGCATACAGAGCCACATGAATAGACAACACACATAGAGAAGGAAAGGCAGCATCATTGCATTTATTTGGTTGACACAAGTAAAACTGGCTGATGCCTCAATGATCTCGTTATTTCAATTAAAACATTTTACTTGCCCAGGTTATATATGGCTTATTATTATTTAAACATAAATGATCTTTGGATCTGTAGAATCATTTTATCCAAATTAATTTTATTAGCTTAATACTAAAATGTTTCTAATAGAGCACTTGCTTGAGACAAATGGTATATACAAACCATTGTTTTTATTCTAAGGCTCCCAAAAGAGAAATCACTTCCAATAGGTTTTCCTTTTTTTTAATATGGGGTCACTACCAACAGTGCCTGATTTTCCAAATTTGCCTCCTACTTTCCTGCTCTAAGGAATCAGCAATTCTCAACTTATGCAACTGATTATACTGTTCTTCCAAATTTGGCTACTGAGTTCCAGTTACATTTACTTGCCTTCCACCAACTTGTGATAAATAGAAAAATGTTTTCTTCTTCCTCTTCAACCATAATGTAAATCTTGATGAGCAAGCAAATGTGTGACTGAGTAAAGCATGGTGTGTCTAGGACTCTGGAACATCAGGATAAGCATTAGTCATGTTATTAAATTTATTCCTTTTTTTCCTTTTTGGTGGGCAGCAAAGCAAGGTTTATTGAGTGATAGTAAAGTAGTAGTACAAAGCTCCCGAGAACGGAGGGGACCCAAGAGGGTTGCCTTAAATTTATTCTTTAAAAGAAAGAGAATGGAATGAAACAAACCAATGATATAGTTGACATTATTGAAAAAGTGATTTAATAAATTGTGACATCACATTTTTTACTTGAGAAAATGTACCTCAAATGCTCACAGATTATTTTTCAATTAATTGAAGTGTCCTATGCATTATGTCCTATGTAAGCTTTCAAATACATCTTTAAAATTTAATATGTCAGACTCATTGATTTCCCTTCGATGTTAGCTTTTTTGTATGTTTCTGTTATAAGGTGAAATATAGAATGCTTCCAATTTTGGTTATATTTAGAGAAAAAACATTTTAATATATTTTAATTATTCTATTGCCAATTTTCTTAATCAAAATGCTTGCAAAAATACCAGGAATGGTATAAATAAATTGCAACAAAATCTCCCAATGAACTGTAACTATGTGCTTCAAGATCTAACACTAACAAATTTTAAACCATGAATCATCTAGAATGAAAAAAAACTATTATGTCCTCATAACAACCTCAATATCCTTTGTGTCAATGGATTCCTCTGACTGTATGCAGTAGGATAAAATTAGTGAAGTAATGGTGGGCACCTCTCAAGTTGATTAAATATATTGGCACTAAACTCTTTGTTTTGGAATATATTTTGGTTTTTTTTTGAAATGTGACAAAATTATTATTAATTTTTTGACAAAACTTTTAATAAAAAAAGTAAATATTACCACATAAGTGAGCTGAAAGCTATGTAGTAATAATAACCAGTAAATGAGCTTTAGTATAAGTTTTATATTTATATATATATGTTATTATAAAGTTTCCAAAATATTTTATATATCTAATTTACCTTCTTAATAAAGTATATCTCAAAATCAAATAATGAAACAAAAGCCATGCTTACATGACCCTTACATCAATAGAAGCCTCCAGTGGTAAGCACTTAATGTCAAGATCAATAAAAAGATGGCAGATATCACTCATTAATACCTCACAGTATTTTTAACATCACATATATTCAACTAAGCCAATAAATTTATTTTTATAAACTGAATAAATATATCAAAGAAACTTAATATACAAAAGTTAAATATATCTCGTCCACAAACACTAATATTATTAATCCACTTAAAATTTGCTGCTTTCTTATAATGAGCCAGTTAAGATTTCTAAAATAATACATCTTACTATACAAGTACAAATAATTGCAATAATATAGAAAAGAAGGAAAATATTTGGGTCAATTTATGTTGCCATGTGGATGTTATCAAATGTTCTGAATTTTAAAAATGCTTGTATGTAATTCCAAGAGAAATAGGTAACCATTAAAACTGTATATAAAAAGACTGTCATTGACTTTCAAAAATGGTAACAACCATAAAATTACTTGAAGAAAAATAAAGCTATTAAGCTGCTGATTCTGGCAGGTAATTTAATGTTAGTGTTAAAGAGTTTGAATTTTATAATTTATGACATTTTATTTTAGACTTTTTTAAAGAGGAAAGCTATTAACTTCAGCTTATTTGGATGATAAAGTCAATAATATAAGTAGACAATAAGGTGAGAGCTACTATTTTTTTCTCCTACTGTGCTCATGATGAAGGTGAATGAGTCATTGTTTCTGCCCTCAAAAGGCACTTGACTCCTATGACTTGCCATATGAAGTAAACATGTAAAAAATTAATATAGAGAGGTTGATTAAAGGGTGTGAGAGAAATCAGGAGGTCTTTGTTTAACACGTAAAAATAATGAAAATCAAATTTCCAAAGTTAAATATTGGTATTGTGTCTATTTTTCAATATTGTCAATTTTTTTTTTTAAAGATTTTATTTATTTATTTGACACAGAGAGAGACAGCGAGAGAGGGAACACAAGCAGGGGGAGCGGGAAAGGGAGAAGCAGGCTTCCCGCCAAGCAGGGAGCCCGATGTGGGGCTCTATCCCAGGACCCTGAGATCATGACCTGAGCCGAATGCAGTCGCTTAACCAACTGAGCCACCCAGGCGCCCCTCAATATTGTCAATTTTTTAATGATGACCTGTTAGGGGCAGATGAGGAGCCTGGGCTATAGGGACTACACAAGCAAGCTAAAGGGAATGTTCATTCTGAGTTCCTATTCCAATGGCATAACTGATCTTAAAATTTCTCACTGGGCGGCAGATTTGAAAAGAGATAGAAACAGGAGCCCTTGAGTTCTTGAAATAATTCTAACTTTCTGAGCAAGATTGTTATTTGTAAGAAATGTAGGTGAAGCTTAAAACATAGTATAATTTTGAAAAAAAAAAAGAGGGTTTGAAGATGACAGTGGCCAAATACTTCCAAAATTTACAGACATGAAAAATTAAATGTTACAACTCTAGACATATGGTCTTGATAAAAAATAATAATGTGAAACCCTTGAAAGCATTATGAAGGAGAAAATAATGTAAAATGATAGTTTCTTTGAGAAAAAAAATTATTGTGGCTAATGCCTGCTGCATAGGGAATGCTAAAAACATGGTATTTAATTTTCATCAAGACTATCCATGAAAAACTTGGGGTTAAGGACTACATGAAAATTGAGTCATGCAAATTCTAAAGGATTTAGTAGTTGATGACAGCCTATATGAAAGCATATCTTTAAAAATGTACCATGAAGCCAATTATTTGTGTTATCAGCTGAGTCTATCAGTATTGTCTATAAAATATCTGAACATAAAGCTTAGAATGTTATTATATGGAGAATTTGAACTAACAGTGGACCAGGCTCAAAATCTAATATAATTAACAAAATAGAAATTAAACAAAAATTTAAAAAGTAATATAAAAGTAGACAAGAACCAATAGAGAGGCTTAACTTACCATGGTGTTGAAGAGAATTAGAAAGTCCATTTGTTGTTTTTTAATTTTGTTTATTCCCAAAACCACAAGAATCTATGAACTAGAGTACTTCACACAAAAAATTCAACTGGGAAACAACTAATGAAACCTATCTTGCTTTTCCTGAAAATTTCATTAAGTACAATCTTCTTAGTTAATTTTATTTCATATTTCAGATGCAATAGACAACCGATTGTGACAAGCCATCTCTCATTGTCATTCACAGCTCAAAATAAATGACTGCACAACATTAAAATGAGAAAATTAAATGCTCCAGAGAAACATTTGGGGACTTAATCTTAATGTTTTATAAAAATTTGTTTGTTACCACTCTGTAAAAAAAAAATTCAGTCATTGATTTACTGAATCCTTTCTTTTTTTTTAAAGATTTTATTTATTTATTTGACAGAGACATAGCGAGAGAGGGAACACAAGCAGGGAGAGTGGGAGAAGCAGGATTCCCACGGAGCAAGGAGCCCGATGTGGGGACTCGATCCCAGGAGCCTGGGATCATGACCTGAGCCGAAGGCAGACGCTTAACGACTGAGCCACCCAGGCGCCCCTGTACTTTCATTTTTTTTAAAAAAGATTATTTATTTGAGAGAGAGAGAGCGTGAGCACAGGAGTGGGGAGAAGGGGTAGAGGAAGAGAATCTCAAGCAGACTCCGTGCTGAGCACAGAGCCCTATGCAGGGCTGTAACTCATGACTCTGAGATCATGACCTGAGCTGAAACCAAGAGTCGGACGCTTAACCAACTGAGCCACCCAGGTGCCCCGATTTACTGAATCCTTCTTGAAATGATTGTACAACTCTGCCTTTCAAGCAGCAAGATTAAAGTGGAAAGAGGAATATATATTTTTTAGAAAGGAAAACCCCAGCCTTCATATTTTTGTCAAAAACTGAAATACATTTGACTTCAGAACTAAAGGATCATAAAGATCTGATTTATCCATTCATTTTATTGAAGAATATAACACTGTAAAACTTCTGTATTATAGTTATAGCCAGGGCTAACTTAGTAGCCAAAATGACATGCAAAACAGTACCTAAAAACCAAATAAATATGTATGTTTCATTAAAATCAGTAATGTAACTTTTAGTTGTTTCCATCACTGCTAGTTTTTGTGAAAAACATATATGTACCTTAATTGTATTTTTTCTTTTCATATTTCAATATCTAAACTATTACTTCTTATTCTGTCACATCCCTGATACAAAAAGTTTTATGATGCCATATTGACCAAACAAAAAGAGAATTATAAAGATTGTTTTTTTATGTTAATATATGTTAAAAATTATAAATTATTTGTCTGTTAATTTAAAATTTGCATTTTCCAAACAAAATATTGTAAAATAATTTTATTTTGTTGATCATTTTGTGGGAAAACAAGAGTTTTGATTATTGCCCTTTATTTCATTTTTAGCATATCAACTCAGTTATTTTACACTTGGAATAATTAAGGCTCAGAGAAATTAAAGGTCTTCACATAATTTTTTTTTTTTTTTTTTTGCCAGAATGCAGCCTGGCAGCACCAAAAAATGTGCTCACCTGTCATTTAGGCCATCACATGAAAACATTTCCTAAAGGTCGCACTGGCAGGATCAAACCCTATTTTCGGAATCTGAGTACCCAAGTAGGTTTTTAGTATTTTAGTAATGTAAAGATCGTATTAGTCACAGTCCTCCAAAGAAAACAGAACTATATACACATGAGGAGAAAGATTTATCTTAAGGAATTGGCTCATGTGATTGTGTGGGCTGGCAGGTCCACAATCCCCAGGGAAGCTGATAGGCTGAAGACCCAGGGGAAATTTGATGCTCTGGAGGCAAAATTCCTTCTTCCTCCAGGGACCTTAGTCTTTTCTTTTAAGACCCTCAACCCACCCACATTTTGGAAGGTAATCTGCTTTACCTAAAGTCTACTGATTTAAATGTTAATCACATTTTAAAAATACCTTCAGAGCAATATCTAGAGTGGTGTTTGACCAAAAACAAAAAAAGGGCACCGTAGTCTAGCCAAGTTGACACATAAAATTAACCATCACGATGGCAAAATCCATTTCCCTGGGGACGAGAAGATCCTGATTACTGCTACAGCATATCAAGTCTTTGGACTGGTTACCTAGCAAAGAAGACAGTTCATTAAGTTTAAATATAAGTAGGGCATTCCTTGCATTCAGAGGCTAATCCACTTTGAGGGTTACAGTCAGGTTTTTATGATGAGAGCTGTCTGAACCGAAGGAATTTTGATTCTTTATAATTTAAGAAGTGTTACTTAATAAACTGAACTATATGGGATGATAAAAAATAATAATAGCATGTGGGAAAATATGTTTTTGAAGTGCCTAAGGCAATTAATATCTACTGTTGTTATGTTTCAAAAAAGATGTGGGTTTTTTAACAATATAAAATCATTATTAAACTTCATAGCCCTATATTCTTAAGGCTAAATGAAATAATTGCTGTTACATTTATTTTGATGAATCTTCCAAATCGCTGAGGTTCTATGGCATTTATGCACTGAATATATGTGTCCAAAACTAATAAAAGTCTGGTGGATAGTTGGTAAGACTTTGTATATCAATTCATAGACATTTTATTTGCTGACTTCAATATCTATCTAGTATGTTTCTATTCCAGTATTCTAGTAAGCATATATGAGAGTATATGCTTAAATTCCTTTTCTGGGAAATAACACAGCATATGTGTTTGTGTATGTGTGTGTATGTATGTATGTGTATGTGTTGGGGATGTTGTCCATCATTTGTGAAACTAAGTGAATGAATCTACAATATGCTACAAAATTCAGGGATTCTATTTTTTCAACATATGAAAGTTATGAAAACATAGGTTTCTTGATTACCTTTTGTTTGTATACATCACCGCACCCCAGAGGCCATAGCACCAGAAGCTAATACCCATTCACACACAGACAGCCCCATCATGTAGCTGTAATGTTAGGATGATTTTAGACTCTCTCTGGCTCGGCCTGAAATGACTAAGTCTCATCAATTACAGGACAACAAAATATAATTAAAATTTAATCATCAATAGCGTCAAATTGAACAGAAAAACTAAGAAGCTATTCGCTTATCTTTGATTGTGTTCTCCACCTTATTATGCTTGTTTCAATGATTGTTGGTTTATTTTAACCATGAGGACTGTTACCTTGATCTGAAGGTAAACTATAGAGTGGGTCTTCCCTCCAAAGAATATCAATCCGCTCATGGATGTCAAATTCTAGACTATCATAGCTAATGAAGAGTTGCAGCTTTGTTAGAGACAGACTTTAATTGTGACATCAGGTTTGCCAGTATTCAGCCACAAATGAGATTATTATTTTATATTTTGGATGAGTGTATTGTGTGCATTTTGAAGAGGTTGTAGATTCTAGTTGTTCTCGAAAAGGTGGGGCAGGGGTTTTCACCTTAGGAAAATGAAGTAAAGGTCTCATTTCCTCTTGCAAAAATGGAACAAACACCAAGATGAGGAGAACATATTCAGCATGTAGTTTCTATGTATCATATATCACATATATTATATATATCAGCATATATGTTCTATATATCTATAGATCATACATAATTATATTTTCTAGTAGTGAGTGTAGTAGTTATGAGTATAGGCTCTGGAAACAAACAAACTGGGACAACTCCTTACTAGCCCTGAGATGTTTAAATTATCCAAGCTCAGTTAGTAATAGCTAATATTACCCTACATAATTTAGTTCAGGAAAGAGAAATCAGAACTAAATCTTTTTTACTCAATGCATTATATAGGAAATCAAGTAAAAATAGCTTTGAAAACAGTACGATAAGGAGGCATTGATGTGTTAAGAATGAAGAGAAATTTTCCTGTTTAATATGTCTTATATTGATGGCCTCTTTCCATTTAATAGATCAATGTGTAGCTGGAATGGTTTTTAGTGGTTGTGCCAAAGAATATCATTCCTGGCCCTGCATTATTGAACATTTTAATTGATGATCTGAAGAAGCCACCTGTGCCAGACAACTTCCATTTGATTGTCCAGATCTAGTCCATGATCTTCTCCACTATGCTCTGTGTTGGGGAAGCTAATGTGTACTCTTGTGCCTTGTGGTCTGTGTTTGGTCAACAAAGAGCTCCTATAGGAGATCATATGGTGGAAAAAGAGTAAGGTTTACTCCTTTGCTGCAGGCCAGCACATGATTCCTACGTGGTGAGAGAGCAAAAGTCAGCTTTGCCTTGCTTCATCACTCTTCTCTTTGGACACCTCCTCTGTTACTAACCCTGTACCATCCCTTCTGGTTCCTTTCCCTCCAGCTCACATTTTTGTAAATAATCTCTTTATAAATAAACCTTGTTGAATTATACTCAAAAAAAAAAAAAAAAGAAGACAAATGAACCAATAGTCTTCCACATGTCAGTTTGAATATCTATAGATTCTTAAATCCAATTTCAGAAAGAAATGTCAAATAAGAGTATAAACATCTTTAAATTGTAAATAAATGTGCTAATCTCAAATTATTATTTTGGACATGGATAAGTGTATTTTAAAATGTGTCTGTGTTTGTTCTCTTGTAGGCAAAGAGAATTTTTTTTTCCTGTTCAATAGTTTTGGTAAACAGTAACTCTGTAATTTTTCAAACATTTAACATACTGAAAAAAAACTTAATAAACTGATAGGTAAAGCTTGGCATTCAAAGCTTCCAAAGTTTAAAAAGCAACTATTTGGTGGGGCGCCTGGGTGGCTCAGTCGTTAAGCATCTGCCTTCGGCTCAGGTCATGATCCCAGAGTCCTGGGATCGAGCCCCACATGGGGCTCCCAGCTCCGCGGGAAGCTTGCTTCTCCCTCTCCCACTCCCCCTGCTTGTGTTCCCTCTCTCGCTGTGTCTCTGTCAAATAAATTAAAAAAAAAAAAAGTCAAAAAAAAAAAAGCAACTATTTGGTTAGAAAGACTCTACTAAGAAAATAATAAACTCTAATGAAAAAAAAATGATTGACCTGATAAAAAGTAGTAAATTTGTGGTAAAATTTTTGTTTGAAAAATGTATGTTTGTGTATATATGTAAGTAGATGTACATATGTGTCCTGGTCAGCTTGTATGTGTGAATTATTTCTAAGTGGATAATTAAGAAGATAAAAAGTTCTAGAAAAAGCTATTTTAGGGGTTCCTTGGGTGGCTCAGTCAGTTAAGCATCTGCCTTCAGCTCAGGTCTTGATGCCAGGGTCCTGGGATGGGGCTCCATGTCAGGCTACGGGCTCAGCAGAGAGCCTGCTTCTACCTCTCCCACTCCCCCTGCTTGTTCTCTCTCTCTCTGTCAAATAAGTAAATAAATAAATCTTAAAAAAAAAAAACAACTATTTTTTCAAGCATAACAAATGCTTATCAATTAATATTTAAATAAAAATGGTTTTATAAAATAAATAGTGTTCTTGGCTAATAATTTTATTTCTTCATTTGTTATAAATTTATCTTAGAAAAGGGGATTATTTTTATTAAAATGAAATTTACTGATGTAATGTGATAAAGATTAACCAAAAGATAAGGGAAATGTATAGCTATATGAAGGCTACCTAAATTAGTAGTCAACAGACTTTTGAAGACTGTAGAATAAAGCCAAAAAAAAAAAGAACTTCTGAGTCTTTAAAAAATTCTGGTCTGGGAACAGAGCTTTTTAGCATCAGCAAGAATGGGAGAGATTAGATAGCCATGTTCACTTGCCTAAAAGAAGTTTGTATAAAATATTTTTAAAAATCTATTGAGTGCCTTTTCTATGCCTATAAAATTCTGAGCTCTGGCACTACTTTCAGCTAGGTGGCCCAATTCCAGAACTTTAATAGAAATCTTACATTAAGTAATTTTAAAAGCCACTAAGTTATTTTAAAAGTGAAAGGTCATAAGCCTACATAGTGTAAGAATAATGTGAAATTAATCAGTTTTAAGTTTGGAGATTTGTTTTATTTTGAACTTTGAAATAAAGAAAATGTTGGAAAAAATTGTACATAAATTCCATTTTTAGAATTGATTTTCCTATTTTTGATAATCAGGTAGTTTTCATAAAATGCAAAATGGAGTCATCTCCATGTCTTATCCAAAGGAAACGAAAATCACAGAAGAGTGATTTGAATGGACTGCAAATCAAGTCTACTTGTGCTTTTTACTAATAATTTTTGGGAAACAAAGAATGTTTAAGAATTATAGGGACATGTTACAATTACATTATTTTCTAGATAATTATTAATATAAATACAATATTTGGCACCTCTATAGTTAATAACCTGGATAAAATATGATTTGAAATTTTAAAATATCCTACAACAAAAATGAACAGTTTTATGAAACAAGAAATAAAAATTTGTTCCAATAGCGAACATCAGATAAATGAAGACTGGATTTGACTTTATATAAAAAGCTGGTGAACAGTCTTAGATAAAATCTCAAAAGCCAGTGTCTCCATGTATTTTTCCTTTCATTTCTTTTTGCTATTAAGTATAAGAAAAAACTCCTATGGTTCCCTCTCTTTCTATCTAATAGTCAGTATTAATGTTTGGGTGGTCCTGGGATTATATAGAGAGTCAATTCCAAAGTCAGAAAGGATGGGAAAGTGACCGATAAACATAACACATTATTTCCATTTTTGTCGTATATGTATATATTCATATTTCATGAATATAATAATAATTACCACGGTATTTTTAGAAAGATTAATCAATATTTATGAAGCACTTAAAACTGCTCAGGGCACATCGGTGCTTTAAACAAATCAGTGGCAGTTTGTCTGTAAAGAGAGCAACCAAAAGTTATTATGTTGTACACCTGAAACTAGACTGACATTGTGTGTCAAACGATTATTTATTATTATTATGCCAGATTATTTTGCAATAAAATTAAAAAGAGCATGTTACGTTCAACTGTAGGTCACTAATCTTTGTTGACATAAAGTAACAATTTTTTTTAATAAGATAAATTAGACAAAGCTCTGTTTATGATGATGAAGCTTAGGAGTAACTGAGCTCCTGTAGTTAGGAGTGAAAGTAAACCTCCTACTGGCAAAGGAATGGGCAGAAGTTTCGATTCTCTTAAGAGACATCTAAATATTTTATTTGGGATAAGCATTTCTTTAATAATGTACCCAAATAATGCACTGGGTACCTATGAATTAAGCACAGATGGTGTTGGCCTAAAGCTAGAAATAAAATCAGTGGGAATACACTATTTATTAGCACACATCTAAAACCAATGCAATTTGAATTATTTCATTTCTTAATAGTGTTTGGATTATAGTACGCCTCAAACCCAAATAAAACAAACTCAATTCTCTGACGTGTTACAGAAAGCTGAACTTACCTATAAGATTGCCACCCAGCTGTGGGCAAATTGACACCAAAGGAATTTTCAGGTTCCAGTGGAAGTATATGAGAAATACTAGACAGAAATACAACAAAATATTTACAGTGGTTTGACTGTGGATCATTACTTTTCTTTCAACATCTTTGTGTTTTCCTGAGAGACTATAAATTACATTTACTTTTTTTTTTTTAGTTAAAAAAGCCACAAGAAGAAGCTGAAAATAAAGCAATGTCACTGCACGTATAAAGTCAAAAACTGAATGGAATCCATGTGGATTTACCTTTATTTCTATTTTGGTTTTCTTAGACTGTTATATATAGGTGTGTATAATGTGTGTGTGTGTATTTTTATGTATATATACAGTTTATTACAACTGTTTATTTTTGTTAATAGATATTATTTTCCTGTAGTTGCTAAAAAATACTTAAGAGAAAACAAAGCTGAACAAGAATGAGCTTGAGAGGTAGTTTTGAGGAACAGCCAGATAAAGACAAATTTAATTATTACCTTCCTGGTCTTCAGTCAAGGAGAAATTTAGTCGGGACAAAAAAGTGGGTAGCGAATTCCATAGCCATGAAAACTACTATGGCAATAAAATTACTATATAATAAAAACAAACTAGCTGTTTTTCAACCAATTTGAAATCCCACAGTTTTAAACTTTCTTCCTTAATAAATATATTCATTGACAAAATAATAAAATTTACCGATAACCTATAACCTTATTAAGCTGTCTTCCACAGTTGAGAAACTAAAATAATATGTACATTATCTGAGTTTGTCAACTTAATGATTTGTTTAAATAGCATTTAGAGAAATATATAAATTGTGAATATCTTATTACTTTGCTTTATATTTTTCAGCTTACAACACTACTTCTGCCAATTTTATAAATTGTTGGCGGGGAAACAGAAATGAGTTTATAACATTAATCTTTCTCCTTAGCTTTTCTGATCTCATTCTGATATACGTTCTAGGGATCGTAGCGTGTATTTGTGCTGCTCTGGAGAGACAGACTAACCTTGACCTACTTAGAATGAAATATGTTGTCACTCAGGCTCAAGAAGTCATGAAAGCTCGACAGCTTTGGCTCCTTCCAGCTTTTCCCAAATCCTGATTGAAGAAAACATCTACCAGAATTACAACTTTGTTTCACTTTTTTTGAAATGACATCTTAACTAATTAAAAGTAACTTGTTGGCTTTCAGTTTGGTCCCTCCACAAGCCAAAGGTCAGCCCATTAAGGATTTTCTCATTGACAAGGCCGCTTTGCTTCGTATGGATACATCTTCACAGCAAAATAGGATAGTTTGGAAAAAGAAAAAAACAAAAACAGTTCATCATAAACCCTGAACTTTGGCTTGGTATTTTTTTTTCTAAGCTTGTGGTTTCCTGGACAATAATCCTTTAAATCTGAAGGGAAAAGCAAATACAAACCCTCACATGAGCCTAGAGGAAAGTTTTCAAGTAATAATGTTTATAACACAGATTTTTAAATTGCATGAATTCATAATTACAAGCAAAATGCAATACTGCAAGCTTTATCTTGAGTCCAAATTGAAGAATATATTTAAGTATATAAACAAGATCTATATACCAAAGAAGAAAGGTTAAGTCAAACAAATGAAACGAGTTTAATTAAACTAGATTTGCCATTCTTAAGGATCAAAGAGAGATGAAGGAGGTCACAGTGAGTTGCTGGGAATCATAAACTAAGCTACAATTTTCATCCATTAGCTATTATCATATTTTTAAACATAAAAGAACTAGAGAAAGAAACAAAGGGTATTTGAAGTAATTCCCCCAAATAGCACTTTAAAATGCTTTTCCTGTGGAGACTTCAAATTTAACTTAATGTTATCTGTGATTGGCCTATGAATATGGCTAAATGGCACAAATAAAATACAATGTAAGAAAATAAAAGGAAAAAAATTATTAACATTTAAAAATGTATTCTAACAACAGCTGTGTTACATAGAATATATTGAGTTATAGATTTTAAAAATCCACCACACAAACTATTGGATCATTTTAGCAACCTAAATAAAATTTAGCAACCTAATAAAAATTTAAATCATGCCATATTTGGCAAGAGATGGTAACATCACTAAACAAAAATTAATTTGGATCCAGACCTTAAGAGATAAAGCATTTCTTTGATCAAAAATATGCAATTGTAGCTTTGGCAACTAGCTGGGAATGTGATTCTAAATCTTCACCAAATATATCAATGAGAGAAGACTTTTAGATGATTGCTTACCATGAGTTTTGTCTTTTTAATAGCCAAATTTTTTCAGAGGTCCCCACAGTCCATGCTAGTTCTTGATCTTCCTAAAATGTTTGTCTTATCCAATTACACTCCTGCACTGCACTTTCTGATAACTAAATATACCTCCAGTGCCCCTTGCAAACTCCTCTGATAGGACAGGTGTTGTGCTGAGCACAGGGAACATCCAGATGGGAAGGACCTGGTGTGAGAACCACTGCAGGATTAACAAGAACTTGTCATGTAAGTCATTTAGAAAAGCAATTTTGGTTTACTTAGAGAAAAATTATGTAACAGTGTAGGACTGAAATCAGGACAACCGATTAGGAGGATACTGCTGGAGAAAATGTCAAGATTTGGTGATTAACTGTGATGGGAGGGAAAATGGGTCAAATAGAACTAACTTTCAAGGCTTCAAGATTGGGTGTCTAATTGTAAATGATTTTGTCATCCATGAGGTCAAGTACAAAAAAGAAGAGTAGTTGGAGATTTAAAATGACTGAATTCAGTTTTGCGCCTGTTGATTTTGCAGTTTTTTCAGAATATCCAGGCAAATAAAACATTACGAAGAAAATAAGCATATGAAGATGTTGTCTGCCTATCAACTTATAAAGAGAAATTGTGTGGGGACATGGGCCTAAGTACGTTCTTGAGGTATAGAATTTTCATGAGAAATTGCAATCCTTGTTTCTGAGAAACTTAGGTTTTAAATATAGGCTAATATCATTTTTTTTCTACAAAATCAGTTAACTTAGCCAGTATCTGCATTCAAGAAGAAAAAATGTGTCAACTTAATAGAGGCCAGAGATATTTTAGTTGATATCTTAAAATGGGATTAGGCACTATTTAGGGATTTAGAAAAATAGCATTGGTGCTATTTGTTTTAACAAAAGAAGTGATATGGTATTGGGTTTGAAAGGTGAGCAGCCTTTTTTAAGCAGAAGAATAAGCTATACTTGGGAAAAAGTAGACATTTTAAGCAGAGGAAAGACTATGTCCAAAAACATGAGATGGCATTGCATATTTAAGAGTGATATTATATATGTCACTATTGTTATACAAGGTACAAAAATTAAACAATAATCTCCAGAAAAGCAATCTAGAGGTCAGATTGTGAAGGACCTTATCTTCCACGTTAAGGGCTTTGCACTTTCAGATATTGATTCTTTAGCTGATGGAGAACCAATGCTGGTGTTGCATTTTTGCTGAGGAATTCAATGATCTGGTATGCTTTTTTTAGAAGTTGATACTTTTGACAGTGTGAAAAATGAACACGTGTGCAAACAGAGCTGCAAGAGAGCAGTTAGCAAGTTAACAGTGAGAAATGATATCAGAAAGAACTAATGTAGGGAGAGTGGATTGGAGAAAAGAGAGGAAATATTTATAAGGTATTAAAATTAAAGATAGATCTTGAAAACCCTTACGTTGGTGTCCTCACTATGCTAGTCACAAATTACAATCAATTAAATATTTAATATAAAATACGGGGCCCCTGGGTGGCTCAGGGTTGAGCCTCTGCCTTCTGCTCAGGTCATGATCCTGGAGTTCCAGGATGGAGCCCCATGTGGGACTTCCCGCTCAGTGGGGAGTCTGCTTCTCCCTCTGACCCTCCCCCCCTTTCATGCTGTCTCTCTCTCACTCTCTCTCTCTCAAATAAATAAATAAAATCTTTAAAAAAAATAAGAAAAATATTTAGTATAAAATATAAAATAAAAAATTAAATTAAATTTTGAAAGTAGAAATGATACTATTAGCGAAAATTTAATAGACTGTAGAATAAGAAATTACTTTATTAAGGGTTAAAAAATACTCCAAACTAAAAACTGATGGGTGAACTATGTAAAGTAAAAACATCTCTAGATTAAGCATCATATAGATAGTTAAAATGGTAGAAGTGGTAAAATGCTAAAGTGTATCAAAATATTTATAACAAATACTAAAAAAGTATCATTAATGACCTCAGGAGATATGATTAATTAAATACCCCTCTGTTACCCCAACAAAATAATTCATAAAATATATAAATTCTTGAAAGAACAACAAATGGCCAATAAAAGGAAAAAGATATTTTATTGTTGCTATTGATCAAAATTATAAAGTAAAACCAATATTGATTTATTCTTTAAACTATTAGTCCATCATATTTTAAAAAGATAATATTTCATGGTAAGAGTGTAATAGATATATCCTCAAATAAGTTTTATTCAATTATTATTTAGTAATATTTTTATAAGTAGTATTATACTTTTTTAAACTGCATGAAAGTAAACTGCAATTTCTTTCCATATATATCAGTGTGTTTAATCAGAAACTTATCTGTAAAATCTTCTTTTTTTTTTTTAAGATTTTTATTTATTTGACAGAGAGAGACACAGCGATAGAGGGAACACAAGCAGAGGGAGTAGGAGAGGGAGAAGCAGGCTTCCCGCTGAGCAGGGAGCCTGATGCGGGGCTCGATCCCAGGATCCTGAGATCATGACCTGAGCCACCCAGGCGCCCCTGTAAAATCTTCTAAAGTCTATACAAATCAAAGATAATTATAATGCAAACTAATCAGAAACAACCTCTATATTTGATATATGTTGGAATAAATTAGCATAAATAGATAAATTACGTAGTACATATTTTCACTCAAATGCTTTTAGATATCACTCAGGGGACTTCTTTCACAAAAAGACCATTATCCTATAACTTTATTAGTTTAAAGAGAACGTACACTAATTACTTCACTTGGCTTCTACCAAATCACTATTTAGCTTCAACAACAACAAAAAAACAATATCTTGATTATCTCATTCTATAAAGAAACCAAAATTACCTACCTCTTAAAATGCCTTTTCCCTTCAGACTTAAAAATTCATATATTTTTCCAAGTTGTCCACCAAAACGGATAAGATGCTTATCTTAATAAAGTCATCCAGACACTCAAAATGAACACTTTTTTTTCTGTCCATTTTTCCACCTGAATTTCATGAACAGAATTAAGTGTAACTTATCTTGCTGAAGCTTCATAAATGAGTCAGAGAAAATAAGTTAGGATTAATAACAAATGCAATCTTTTTAAACTCTTATTTGCCCAATGGTTCTGGAACATTTCCTATATTTATTTTTATCAGTTGAATTCCTGATATTTTATTTTTATCAGTTGAATTCCTGACCAAGTGGGAGGTAATGGGAGAACTGATAGGTAAGATGCCAATTTATTTGAGAAAAGATTACTGGCCTACATTCTATTCTCCAGCAGGTATATTTAGCTACTCATTTAATTTTGTTTATTCTTTTATGATGCTCATCACACTACATTATAATTATATATTAACATTTCTAATTCTTCTAAATAGAATAGAGGCTAATGTCTTCTACTTCTTATGAGATCATGACAAATTGGGTGAAATAAAACAATTAAGTGAATGCATAATATTGAACACTGAACATTGCATGCATAAATGTTTTTGATAGATTCACTAACTCACAAATGAAATGATTACAAAGAGTATCTGTGGACCCAATTTTGCATGTATTTAACTGAAGACAAGCTTGGATAAAAGTGAACATCCTAATAAATTCACTACTTCTAGAACAACTAAATCTTTTGTCTTTGGTACATCCTATTGACAAAATGGTTTATTCATCCAAGATCACATATATTCTCTTCTAGTGAAAACATGATGAAAAAAATAAATGATCAGGGACGAGATAATTAAATCAGTTAGGATGTATTATCAAATGAACCGTGAAAATCGTTGTCTGTCACTCATTCAATTGGAAATGCTCCCTTTTCACTTTGTTAAATGCTCAGGGCTCTCTGTTCGCAAAGGTTTTCCAGGTTGGTTCACAGTATCTGTAACTATGCTGACTTGATTTATGGGAGGCAACATAATACTGTAACTAGTTTTGGAGGTTCTGAAGGTAATTTTTTTGGATTGAAAGCTTGGCTGGCTCCGCCATCTCCTAAATGGGTGATCTGTGGAAAGTTTCTTAACCTTTTTAAAACTTCAATATTCTCATTTTAAAATCTAAATGTAAATAACACATTTACTGTCTCAATTATTTTTACAATTATATTGATGTGTTTAACACAGGGCCTGGCTACTAGTAAATGCTTGTTAAGAGTTGTCACTTTTCTTGTTTACTTTGTAAGTTTTGTTTTGTAGACCTTATTAATTTGCCCTACTAAAAGCAAAGCTGACCACAACAAAATGATTACAATAAACTCCCTTATGGGAGATATGCAGGAGATATGTATGTGTATCTACTTGCATGTATGAATCAAACTTTGCAATTGATAAAATTCATTGAATATCAGATTTTAATATCTGAGAAATGTGATACAATTTTTGAGATGCTTGTCTGTAATTATTTCCCAATCCTGAAATTTACCTTTTAATTTTTTTTCCCTTAAAGTGAGTTCAAGAGAAAATGGAAGAAAATGTTATCAGGAATGGTGAATGCAGACAACTCTTGCAAGAAGTTTTGTTGTAAAGAGCAGAAAAAGGGAGCTATTTGAAAGGTGGTGGGATTAAGAAAGTAAGAATATATTGAGCAACTCCAGTCATTAGAGTAAGGGCTATTATTAAGTGAAGAGCCAAGAAGAATCCAAAACTCCATCTCTACCAAAGTTTAAACCAAAAGCTTATCCTATTCTGGGAGTGGGGGCAGAGAGGGACAGACTGGGGATTACAAATACTAGTGCCAGCAGTAAAGATTTTAAATCTTTAAAAGCGAGGATCCTTAGAACATTCCTAGTTAAAATCCATTTGGATTTTGGTTTTGAGTAAAATCTTGCCCTCTTTGACAATTTGTGGCTCTGCTTTTAAGGAATGCTCTTGTTTCTGGTTCTAGTTAAAAAGCAAAAATCTGATTATGGGAACTCAGGTGACCACATAATCCAAGTTTTCATTTTAAGCCAGGGCTTTCTTATCATCAAGCCACAAAGTAGGACACACAGATTCGATCATCACAAAGGATCAGGCCAAAGGAAGGTGCACAAACATTGGGCTTAACTATTGGCATGTTTACATCTGCTAAGATGCTACTGCTTTTCCAGCATTTTATCTGTAGTCACATGGGGTGTTCCCTCTATGAGTAGCTATTCGAGGAGGAAGAAAAAAGATTCAAGCCTGATTTACAGAGAATTCTGTAAATATGCTGGCACACTCCAGATGTGAAGAGGTATAGCTATGTGGCAGCATTAGGGCTACACACATGAGTGGCTCTGAGAGACGATAAAAGAGAATAATTATTAATGCCACCAATTAGTAGAGTCTCTTGACAAATATATAAAAACAGAGTGATATCTGACTGGATTTCCTTCCAAAGTGTGAAATAAAAATATATTTATATATTTAAAATAAATTTTACTTTTTTTTCCTTTTGCTTTTATACACAGAATTATATAAAATATTTTGGGGGTGTATAAATTGCCAGTTTTGGCTTTCAGTTGTGCACCCAATTCTAATAAGGGGGTGTTGGGGAAAAGGAGGATTCCCCACACATCCAACAAGTAACTCTCCAACCCTAGCTGGGTGTCCTACAATTTTAAGACTATCTACAGAGAAATAGCATCAGATTCCACAGGTTATGTGCTCAATACCACATGAATGCCCTCCCCCAACCCCAAATCCTCTCAGACGCTAGTCAACCGCTCAAGTTGTCACCTGGGCTCCTGACCAACCAGCTATATATTGAAGGCTTAATGACCTTTTCCTTGGATTCAATTAATTTGCTAGATGAGCTCGTGGAACTCAGAGAAACATTTTACATACTAGATTACCGGTTTATTATAAAAGTGTGTCACACAGGAGCAGCCAGATAAAAGAGATGCATCGGAGGAGGTATGGGGGAAAGGGGCAGAGCTTCCATTCCTTCCCCAGGTGCACCACTTTCCAAATTTCCACATGTTTGCCAATCTGGAAGCTCTCTGAACCCTGTCCTTTTCGTTTTTTGTTGGTGGTGGGTTTTTGTTTTTGTTTTGTTTTCCTACTTCATTACATAGATGTGATTGATTGAATCATTGGCCATTGCTGATTGATTGACTCAACATCCCTGTCCCTCCAGAGGCATGGAACTGAAAGGTCCAAGCTTCTAATCCCCCGTTTGTTTCTCCTGGCAGGTAGCCTCCAATCTGAAAAGCCTCCATTAACATAACAAAAGACACCTTTATCTTTCCCAGAAATTTCAGAAATTCCAAGGATTTTAGGAGCTCTGTGTTGGAAAAAAGACAAAGACCAAATATATATTTCTTATTATAAATCACAATATCACATGACTATGGTTTGCTGATAATCCAGATTAAATCATCCCAGAATGGGAAAAGGATTTTACTTTAGCTAAAAATCCAAGACTTGTTTTTAGACGCAGTAACTGAAGAGATTTTGAATTGATTTCTTTGGGAAACATACTTTCTGTTAGATAATGAAGGTTACACATAAGATTTAGGGGGGAAAGTTGATAAAAAGGGAGGCAGAACCTCCTGCATTTTCTGTCGAAAATGAAAATTCCAGATACTTCTTTTTCAGTCAAGCTTGCCTGTCATGCATGAGAACATGACCAAATGAAGACTCACTAATCAAAAGTACTAACTGTAGGTTTTGAATAAGGAGCCACAAAGGCAAAGAAGTAAAGACAGCAGATTAATTCCCCAGATTGCAGAGTCAGAAGTGTTAGGGCTTGGGCAGTTTTGGCTAGGTCGGGCTGACCACAGGGCTGCAAATTTGAGCTATCCAGATTTAATGTTGACAGCAACAGTATCCTTAATATGTGTGTGGGCATCTCCTTTATCCCATCCATTTCCAGGCCTTGTTCTTTTGAGTTTGAAGTAAATTCTATGAACTCTCCCATTATTGTTTAATGTTTTTTACATGTGATTCATCCATTGTTAATTTCTGATCCTTGCAAAAACAACAAACAAACCCACAGACAAAAAACAACTCTGATACATAATTATTTCCTTTTGTTTTTAATTATCAGCCTTGCCAAAGATTTATTAGATTTTAAAAGGAAAAAACTGTTTTAGTAAGGAATTTTTCATTTTTTAAATTATTCTGTTTTATATTTATTATTTTATTTCTCCTTATTTATTTGGATTTACAATTTTAATCCTTTCTAGTTTTTCTTATATGAACTATTCCTGCCTTTATTTTCAACTTTTCTGATTAAAGTATTAAAATCAATTTGTATTTGTCTCTCTGTCTCCCTCTCAGCATCCTTCAGTGGTCACTTTGGATTTAGCCTATAAATTTGGAATTTATTGCTTTTAATATATTTTGCTTTAAAGCCATGAGTTATTTAAAAATATGATTAACGTATTTACACATTAACATATTTTATAATCTATTATGTTTCTGTTTATAAGCTTAATTTCTTTGTTATCATTGGTTACAATGATTCTGTGAGGCTTACTGAGACTTAGTTTTTTATACAATGTTTTATTTTTTTTTTTAAGATTTTATTTATTTATTTATTTGAGAGAGAGAGAGAGCGCATGAATGGGGTGAGGGGCAGAGGAAGAGAATCTCAAGCAGACTACTTGCTGAGCTCAGAGCCAGAGGGGGCTCAATCTCATAACCCATGAGATCATGACCTGAGCCAAAACCAAGAGTCGCTCAACTGACTGAGCCACATAATGTTTTTATTTTTAATGTCCACGTTTATATGCTATGTGTCTAAGGCAATTGTATATAGTAAGTCTCTGTTAGGAGAACTGTTCTTCATTAATTTATTTTCTAATCAAACTTTTGATACCCTGATTATTCTAATCAGGTACATCTATTAGTTCTCAAGATACAAAACCATAATTTTAGAATGATTTCTTCCTGTATTTCTGGCAAATTTTGACATATAGATATTAAGACTATATCAGAAATGCAATATATTCTTAGTAAATTATTCTTTTAGCTATTTGCTTTTAATCTTTTATGGTTATTCTTAGTCTTAAATTATATTTAATCCTATATGAAATTGCCCAGTTGGGGTATCTGCTCCACATTTGCCTTCTGCTTATTTATTTCCCTTTAAGCTTAAATTTTCTATTTTCTTTCGTTTTGATGTGTTACTTTAAGACAACACATTGCTGAACATTTTTTAAAACCCAATCTGAGGGGCACCCGGGTGACTCAGTTAAGTGTCTGCCTTTGGCTCAAGTCATGATCCCAGGGTCCTGGGATTGAGCCCCACTCAAACTAAGCTCCGTGTCCAGTCCTTCCCCCCCTGCTCATGCTTTCTGTCTCAAATAAATAAATAAAATATTTTTTAAAAATCCCAATCTGAAATTTGTCTTAAATTTGAATATGCATTTTGTCAATTTAGAAAAAAAGTAAATCTAAATAAAGTCTTTTTTGGTCTTGTTTTCCATATAATGGTTTCCTCCTAGATTAGTTTTACTCCAGCTAAAGTAGTTCTCAATTTTTTCAGAGCATGTTTCTAGGGATGATGTATTTGAGTCTTGTGCACATGAAAAATATGCATATATTCAGTTAAAAATAAGATTTATTATGGAAACTTATGTTCAAAGTTGTTTTTTTCCCCAATTTTTGGCTTATTTAATAATTATCTTCTTTCATCCAGTATTTTAGATAGATGATTGATGAAGTATAATTCTTGATTTTTATAAGATATACAGTTTATCTCTAAAACAGTTATTTTCAAGTTTGAATTTTTAGAATCATCAGGAAGGGACTTTAAATATGTTTAGGCTTAACCCTCAAAGAATCTAATGTCTCTGATTTTCAGTGCATCCTCTGAAGCAGTATATCTACAATTCCCTAGGCAATTCTGATATAAAGCTCTACGTGTAAAACAATGCATGGAAGCCATTAGCATTTTTTTCTGCCTCTTAAACTAGTGTTTCTTTTTTCTCCTGTTGAGACTTTTTTATACTCTTTCGTGTGAGGTCTTTGGACTTTCCTCGGACCAATGAAGAATTTCTGCAAATATCACTTTGCCTTCATTTACTCTTTTTTCTTCTTTTAGTCTAAAACTCAAAATAGTTAGAAACTGTCACACTCAGTTTCCTCTTAACTTTGAGAACTGTTTCTTAATATTAGACTTACTTGCTATCGGGAGAATCTGAAATTCTCAAACTAAGCATGTTCTAGCTCCTTTATGTTCAATTTTTTTTTCCTTTAGGTTATCATTCTTCTCTCATTTTAATCTAAGCAGCAAGAAGAAGCTGGTGTGCACCTACCACACTGCCTAGAAATCTCCCTAACTTGATCACCCTGTTCATTAATTATATCTTCTACTTTTTATGTTGATTTCAACAACAGTATTGCTGCCTCTACATCACAAGAATCCCCTTGACTCTAAAATTTTCTGCCAAAATTGTCCTCGCTTTCTTTTAGCTCTATCAATACTTCAATTTCATTAGGCTTCTGCCAGCATTATCCTCTAAACTCTGGTGAACACTCCCCTCAGGGTCTTTCCAGCTCCTCTTCTAGCTATGGACTGGTCCTAAAGCCACTTCCACATTTCTAATTTCAGTTCTAGTTTTTTTTTAAGTGGAACCATGTTGTTTTTGATACCACAATCTGTGTTAGTTATGAATTGTTCTCTAATACATTACCCCAAATGGTAATTGGCTTAGATGGATGGTCTGGCCCATGACTTTTTATGACTGCAGTCAAGGTATTGGCTCAGGCTGCCATCATCTGAAGATTGACTGGGACTGGAGAATCTGCCTTTAAGGTGACGGGTTCGCTCATATGACTGTTGAGTTGCACCAGGTTCCTGGCATGAGGACTCAGTTCCTCCCTCCTGGTCCTCTCCATAGAATGTTTAAATGTATTCAATGTGTTCATGATCTAGAAGTTGCTTTTCCCCAGAGTGAGTAATCCAAAAGACAAAGACAGAAGCTATAATGCTTCACAAGCCACACCTTACCCCTTCTGCCGCATCCCTACCACTTACTGCTTCCCGCTGGCTGGCAGAATGCCGCTCTTCATTGCAGAGGCAGCCACTCTGGTCCATCACGGCAAACTGCACAGGCTGGACCTGTCAGTTTGCTGTGTGCTGGTCTCAGGATGTGCACCTCTCTGGCAGGTCTGGCTGCCCCCAGCAGATGCCCTGGAAGACTATCTTGGTGCTGGGCTGCTCTACTCTGTCCTGGAGCTGGGCTTTGCTTCCTTGGCCACTTTCCTGGGTTCCAGGCCACCTTTGGCTATACCTGGCCAGTGCATGGGTCAGTGAGGCCTCTGTGGGACAGGACAGGAGCATCCTCACCCTGTCCCCAGGGCCTGGATGGATACCTAGACCCAACTGAAAATGTGCCCATGGCTACAACAGCCCCCTGTGAAAGCCAACCACAGCAATGGCACAGTCCCCAGGAGCTGCCTGAGCCTTTAAAGCACCTGCTGTTCCTGGGAGCTGAGCTCAATGTAGCCTCTGATGACTCTTCTCCAGCACATGGTCTCTCTGAGGCTCTGCTATCTCCCAACTCCTGTCTCTGTGGAGTTGGCCCTCTCAGCTTCATAGATCATTCTCTCCATTACACACACACACACACACATGCAAGCACACGTGCACCAGCATGGAGACAGACCTACCCTTGGTGCCTTGGAAACATCCTCCAACATTGATTGCTGCTTTGTTATCAGTAAAAGGTTGCCTTTCAGCTGGGGTCACATCTGTCTGGATGTAGTGACTAAAGTTGCATATCTGGTCTCTGTGTGGATGTCTGGGGATCCTGGGCATATCATGTCCACACATGTAGATAGACAAGCAGGCAGGATTATCTGCCCATTCCTCACTTAACGACCTGATTTTCTTTCTCAAGATCCTGCTGCTAAATGAAAAGCCATTAAATAAAAATATTTTCATGAAAAAAAAAGCCTTGATTTGATATGGAGGGGAACTATGTAAGAAAGTGAATATAAAAAAGTGAGGATCATTTGGGACTGTTTTGGAAGCTAATTATCACATTTATAAAACATAGCAATCTTTCTCACATGATGGTTATGAATACTACAGCAAATGGAAACATGGATATGATTCAGCTTTCTTTATTAAAGAGTAAAATTAAAGTCACTTGAACAAATAACTTGAGAGCTTCATGTCTCCCCATAGTAACATTTGCTGCATTCTTATGATACGCCAAGTATAAGGTTAATTTCTTTATATGCAATTTTATTTTCATAACAAACTAATTAAATGCTGGCATGCCTACAAAGATATATTTGTTTGCAAAAAATAAAAATTAGTTTATTATTTAACATTTGTGGATGTATTCTGACACCAATTCTTTGGCAGCAACTGGATGTCCTGCAATCCAATTCAATTGTGACACTAAATACCTAGAATTAGTGTCAGATCCTGCAAGTTAAAGGATGAGGTCTCTAACAAGACTGCTCTTACTTCAGACTCGAGCCACAGCTGGGTTTTCCAGGTTACTTCCACTTTTCTCCAATTGGGCTGCAAATTCTAAGATTCTTATGACACGCCCCCCCCCCCTTCAGCTTATATAATTTGCTAGTAAAATTATAGGACTCATAGGACTCACTGAACTCATAGGACTCACTGAAAGTGCTATACTTAATTGTTCTTACAATTGTATTATAATGATTACAACTCAGGAACAGCCACATGGAAGAGATCAATAAGGCAAGGTCTCATGGGAGGAAGGGGGTGCAGAGCTTCCATCTTCTCTGCTTGTAGAATCCAGGCATGCCATCCTCCCAGGACATCAATGTGTTCAGCAACCCAGAACCTCCACTGAGCTTCAGTGTACAGAGATTTTATTTGGGTTTCATTAAGTAGGAATGATTGATGAAATCATTAACCACATGATTGAACTTAATCTTCAGTCTCACTACCCTCCTCAGTTTGAGGGATGGGGCTGAAAGTGCCAACCCTTTAATCAAGTGCTTGGTCTTTCTGGCATGTCCAGCCTTCTTTATTATAAGAAATAATATAATAACCCAAGACATTTCAGGCTTCCTTTATACTCCACTTTTGAATAGTATGTGTATGAAAATATCAAATAATTACAATTAACCACTGTAATGCTATTATATCTTTGTTTAGTGTTCTGAATACAGAACAAAAAAAGATATTATATGACTAGGCATTCATTTCCTTCATAATCCTCCACTTTAAAGAAAATTGATTGTATAAATATATATGAAGCTTGTTCATTTTACTTTCCCTATACACACACACACACACACAAATTTGAGCAAACTGCCCCTTTTACAGAGAGCAGCTGATGTAATTCGTTTTTTAAAATGGCCTGGGTTGATGGGAATCTTGTGGTATTTAAGAGATTAGTAAGTTATACTCTATGAAGAAAGAAGCGTATCTAAGAAAATATCTTAACTTTTTATCAAAAGGAAATTTATCTAGCATATTCTATTGATAAAAATGTTAGATGGTAACCTGAGTCCTTTATATTTATTGATGTTGGAAATTCTTTGCCTAAGGCAGGATTTAAAAATAACTCAAAAGCTATTTTAATGTAGTCAAAGGTTTTTATTTTTTAAAAAGTCATTTCTTGCCTTCCTCTGGACTTCAATTCACAATGATCTTCTTTTAACCTGGAGTCAGTCCTGCATAATGCAGAAATTGAATATGCCCTTTAAAGACACTCCAAACCTGAGGTTCTTTGATTTTAAAATATAAATGTAGTGTTATTTAGTGTCAGAGCTGCTTGTTTTCTTCTACTCACCCTATCTTACGAAGGATACCAATTTAATCCTTACACAAAACAGCTCCACAAAAGTCTGGTTCAAATTCTAGCTCTTGGAAAGGAGCCTTACTACTTCGCTGACTGAATCACCTCAGCTTTGCTGTTCATCTCATCTGGCTCTTGTGTTTTAAACTCTGAGTCAGGGTTTGTGACAATTGTAGTCTCCTGTCTGAATTTCTAGACCACCAACTGCATCGCCTAGATTCTATGTCTTCTAATTCCTCATGCATGCTAAAATCACCCACCAACTCAGACTACAATGAAATCACTATTTCATTAGGACATTTATTTTGCCTTCATTTAGGAACTCACAGTCACACTAACAGTTCACATGTCAAATTTGCCTTTCTTTTTTTTTTTCTTTTTCAAGTTAGTATTTAAATTCCATTTAGTTAACATACAGTGTAAGATTGGTTTCAGGAGTAGAATGTAGTGACTCATCACTTACATACAACACCCGGTGTTCATCACAACAAGTGTCCTCCTTAAACCCCATCACCTATTTAGCCCACCCCCGACCAACCTCCCCTCCAGCAACCCTCAGTTTGTTCTCTCTAGTTAAGAGTCTGTTTTATGGTTTGCCTCTCTCTCTCTCTTTCTTTCCCCTATGTTCATCTGTTTTGTTTCTTAAATTCCACATATGAGTGAAATCATATGGTGTTTGTCTTTCTCTGACTAACTTATTTCACTTAGCGTAATATGCTCTAGCTCCATCCACGATGTTGTAAATGGCAAGATTTCTTTCTTTTTTATAAATTTGCTTCTTTCTTCATTTTAATTCCTTCTGTCTTCCTCTTCTGCCCGTGGACCGTGACTAGATTGAACTTGGGTTTTACTTTGATCTTGGTTTATGATACTCATGTTCTACCAATTCTTTTCCTTCAGTCTCATCTACTGTTTCACTCTGCTAATTAATATGTTATCAGTATGTTTTATGTCATTTTTGTAGGGCTGACCTGATTCTTACAAATGTAAAGTGACATAAAAATTCTCATCTTTTAATACATGATGCACGTATTCCCCACCCCTATGTTTTCCTTCCAGGTGGAGAGTGCTCCATTCATGGCATCTATTTCAGGGAAGGAACAGCTTTTCTGATTAGTGAATTTGGGAGAATTCAGCATGCAACAATCAGATTCTTTTTCCTGTTGCACTCCTTATTTGGAAGGAGGGTTATCTAACTTTCTCCAGCAAGGACTTTCTTTAGGCTACTGTAATTCTTTTGGGGAAGGTAGGGCCGTTTCCATTCTCTACACTTGACTGTGACTAGCTATTTGATGAGATATTCACATCTTTCCCATTCAGTTGTTATATAAATCCCAGTCCTCCATTTGCTTCATGTAAAGGTTTCTCATCTCACCAATAAAATAAGTTTTTTAAAACAGTGGCCATGTTTTTTCTTCCCCCTCTATGCCCTCAGTATACTTGCACAGAAAATCTTTCATAAATAAAAACACTCTGATAAACATCTTGTGAAAGGGTTATATCCTCTTCAATTTGCAAATAAGGTTCTAAGAGTGTATGTGGTTAAGTGAATTACCTGAGATACCATACCAGATAGGAAGACTCCAGAGCCTACTGTATCCCATCATGACAAGGAATCCTTCCGCTAACCTGGGTCTATGTCAGCTTCCTGCACTTATTAGTCAAGTCACTCTGGGCAAGAGCTGAATTTACTTGCTATTTTTTCCTCTTCTGTAAATAACGGACAAAACCTGCCCTGTAGAAGTTTTAAAGTTGCATATAATTAAGAAAATACATATATGCACATTGTACATGTGATCAATGACATTTAAAAGACCAACCAGAATCCTTTAAAAATGTACCTATATTTAAGAAATTGTCTTGGAGTGAATAATGTTAGTTCTTTAATAGGATAAAGTTTAAAGTCATGAGTGAGTTTGCCATGAAAATCAGTCATTATAACAGAAGTTCCTAACTTATGGGTCCACTGATGTAATTCAGCAGGGTCCATAAAATGGGATGGGGATAATATGATATCTTTAGTGTTTCTTAACTTGGAACTTAAATTTAGCATTTCCTTCAGTTATGAAAGTAGGCAACAAACCACAGTAGTATCAACAGTAACTGTAATTTTTTTCCCATGTAGTCAGTGACATTTTCGTATTTTTTTACTGTAGCTCTTTAAATTTTTTGAAAGTTTGACAATTTGTTTTAGTACTTACCTTTTATTTTTTTATTTTTGTTTTTATTTTTTTTTAGAGAGAGAGAGCAAGCAGGGAGGGGCAGAGGGAGAGAGAGAATCTTAAACAGTCTCCATGCCCAGTATGCAGAGCCCATCATGAGGCTTGATCTCATGACCCTGAGATCATGACCTGAGCCAAAATCAAGAGTTAGATGCTTAACAGACTGAATCACCCAAGGCCTCATCTTCTGATTTTTCTAAACCTTGGTTTCCATCAGAAAATAGCACCCAAGACAAAGGCTTGCTGTGCAGTTTTGTTTTGGGAATTGATCTCAGAGAACAAGGTGAGGGGCTGGAGAGAGAGAAATGAGAAATGAAGGGAAGAGTGCACACAGCTGTGGGCAGTGATGCCCAATCCCATTGGCATATTCTGACATAGAGTTAGTAGCACTCAGCCTGTTGGTCAAGGAGCAGATTCCTGGTGTGTTAACCATTAACCCCTGAACACTTCCAGGTTTTCTGGGAGAGGGTCCTGTGACTTTGTCAGGAGTCCCAATCTATTGAGAGTTTAGCTAAACTACTCCATAACATTGCTGTGTTGGCATCCATTTTATGTGGCCAAGAGGCCTCAGGGACTTTGAATTGACACTAGCCTCTCCCATATGCCCTTGATAACATGTCCTAGATAACAGGTGGCAGAATCACAAGTAATTATAAGTTCCTGATGTGACTTCCCCAGCACACTTGGTAATAAATAGTCTCTCGTGCCTCCCAACTCCCTCCCCTTGTGTGCCCCTTCGATAAGGCCCCCACTGAGCTTACAAAACCACTCTTTTTGGTTTGAATTACCAATCTTCCCTTAGCCTGGGAACCCCAGAACACTCAACCCTACTAAAAGCATGTGCCCCAGGTCCTGCTGCTACCTGTCTGCACCCTGCCTTGACCTCTCTTTGCGGCTCCTTGAGGCATGACGTGTACCTCCTTCAGGACCTGTGAGTAATAAGCTTCTCTACTTCACTCCCTTGCAGTCTGTTGTTGAACCTTGACTCACTATCAACACCCTAAGGCTATACTTAACAAATGTTAGTTTAACAAAAGTCACAATACGGCCATAGACCTCAGAGAAACAGAAAGAAAAAATAGTTACAAAGCTGAGGAAAGGCCCCATCTGGTTACAGCTGCATGAAACGACCACTATTGTCCCCACAATGGCTAGAGTAAAATACAGGCTCAGAGGTTGTCAGACAGGGCAAAAGAGATGGCTCACATAACCTTAGACTTAGAATTTTATATAATACATTGACTTCCTTCTTTTTTACTTATAGGATCAGATTCTTGTTTTAAGAACAAGATTGCTAATTTTTGTCACTGGTATTATCTTTCTCAGAATTTACTTTCATATTCTGGAATAAGCTTAGATTTCTTCTACTTGTTTTGTCAGCCCCGAGTCACAGTTATTATAGATAAGACATGCATTAAGCATTCTTATTTTTTCCTACATACTTTCCTTGTCCCCTCCCACTTCTTTTATTTTTTTTATTTTTTATTTTTTTTAAAAATTTTATTTATTTATTTGACAGAGAGAGACACAGCGAGAGAAGGAACACAAGCAGGGGGAGTGGGAGAGGGAGAAGCAGGCCTCCCGTGGAGCAGGGAGCCCGATGCGGGGCTCGATCCCAGGACCTTAGGATCATGACCTGAGCCGAAGGCAGACTCTTAACAACTGAGCCACCCAGGCGCCGCTCCCACTTCTTTTAGATGTATTATTTCTACATTGTCATTGTGTGTGATGTATGTATTCCATTCTTTCAACCTTATCCCATCATGGTTTTAGAACCAAGAATCCTTAATTAAATATATTAAATGTTCAGTGCCATTTCTTTTGCTAAATTTCCACAATTTCACTTGAATGGTTGGAGGTATTCCCTTGTCTTTCCTTAGAAGGGCTCATGTTAACAATGTCCCCTGTGTTATTGCATGTTCAAGTGATTTGTCTGTCGTTATTGCATGTAAATGACAAACTACCTGGATATAAATTTCTTCACTCTCATGAGAATGTTGTAGATGTCACTCCACTAATTTTGGTCATTAAATGTTATTGGATCCTCTTTTGCTTCATAACAAATCACTGCAAAATCTCTGTGGCATGCCACATTTAAATTATCATTTTTTAAGCTTTTGTTGATCAACTGATAGTCCACCGATCTACTCTGAGCTCAGCCAGGCAGCTCTGATGATTTTGGTTGAAGTAATTTTCATACCTAAGGGCTGGTTCAGGTCACCTGATCTAAGTTGGGCTTGGATGGGGTAGCTCTATTCCACATGTCTCTATCTTCCCAGGAGTGTCCTTCCATCCCAGGGGAGACTAGGCTTTAGCCAAGCATGTCCTTCTCATGGTGATGGTGCAAGTGCACGAACAAGTAAGTGCCATCATAGGAACACTCTCAAAACTTTTAATCACATCACACCAGTAACATTCCTTTGGTGAAAGTAAGACATGTGGCTTACCCAAATTCAACTGTTGAGGAAATATATTCTACTGTTTTATCTTTAGAAATTGCAAAATAATATGACAAAGAATCTGGATACAGGGATAGACGAAGAATTGGACCAATACTGAAGTCTACCTCAATGCAGTAAATAAGTTCTACTATAGCATGATTTAATTTTTCTAATGAAATAGTTTGATCATATATTTGGCTGCCCAAAGTATTATTATTATTTTTTTGTCTTTAAAATCCAAAGTTATACTAAAATATGTCAGCAGTTTTTCCTGGAGTACTATCTTTTCATATGAAATTCATCTCATTTGATTTCAGGAAAATATTCTTGAATTTGTCAAAGTAAAAATTACATTGGACAAAGTGAAATAGACAAGAGGGACTTTCTTCAAGGCTACTGCCATAGGGAAGAAAGACCAGAACTCAATCTGAGCTCCACTCAGCTGAAAGTAAGCACTGGAGAGTTATTTAAGAGCTGGCATGGGGTGGAAGGATGGAAGAACACCTGTATTTGTTAGGTGGCTTTACTCAAAGGAAAAGTAAACTTTCTCCAATCTTCCTGACAGCAGGTAGTTTTACAGCTTGGAGCAAGGTGCTTGAGGAACTTAAGCTCCTCCCCTCCCAACAAAACTGGGAAATAGGGTGCTATCTTCCTTGATGATTACATCTTAAAGGGGTGACTCCCAGGTCATTGAGAAAAGCGTCCTTGGCTTATAAAACCATCAAGAACATGTTTTAAAGATTTACATCTCAAAAGGGCAGAGAAAGAATTTACAATTATACGTTTTCTAAAGTAAATGCTCTAGGTCAGGGGCCTAGAGTCAGGAAGAAGCCTGTTTAAAGTTTAGTCAAACTGAGGAAACGTTAAGGCCTTTTTGCTCAAATTGCATTTTTAAATGTTTGTTCTGTTCTAGTTATTTTAATTCTCTCTGGCTTAGATCTCCTTCTTCCTGTATGCTGAGTCATTGAGTTCATTGGGGTTTAAAGGAATAGCTTTTCCTGCATTTAAAAAGAGGTTCTATGGTTGTAAAACATTTTGTCAACCACGAAGGAAAGTTAATCAGATTTTTTCTCATTTACTTTTATAATACAATACTGTGATAACTTTAAGAGAAAGGCAGATATTTTTAAAGTAGCATTTTGAGTCAAGACTAGCTGCATAAGAATAGAGCCCTATAATTGGATTTTGGGTAAATATTTTTCAATCTGATTGTGTACATCTTGCAGCGTGAAGGATGCTCTAAAGAGATTGACAAGGGTCCAGGTTCTCCTAAAAATACTCTTGAGGTAAGCCATCAAGAGTGATGTTTGTAGTGGGATGTACTAATTTTACCTCATATTGTGACTGCTAATTCAAAAAGTAAGTTATCACTGAAGCACCATCCATCATCTAAATTGTAAAGTAACACACATGAAAATATTTCAGGCTGGAAGCCAAACTTTCTGTGTATTAGTACATGTTATGTGTAAGAATAAGATGTGTGGGTATGCATGTGTATTAATTTTCAAGCATCTATTCACAGGAAATTCAGAACTGAGATCACAAAATTGCCAGAAAGAGGTAAATGCGTGATTTTCCATTCAGAACAGTCTACCAAAAGGAACTGGTTTGGGAAGAACTTTTGATGTCTCACATGTGATATTCAAAGGTAAACAACCCTTACATTAGGAAATAAGTTAAGTCTGGATAATTGTGGTTTGACGCGACCTACACTGTCAGTCATAGTTCTATTGCAATTCTCTTCTCAGATTATAAATGAGGGGATGAGGAGTGGTCATATTATTGACATTAGCAGTTCAACCACTCAAGAGCCAACTGCACAGACAGAATTAGAGAGGAGGGATATGTTTTCCTTGAGCTACTTTTCAGTAAACTGATCTCCGCCCGCCCCCCCACCCCCCCACCCCCCCCAAAATTCAGGGTATCCACAAGCTGCAATGTTTCCCAGATTCCTTCTTAGGCTATCATCCCATTCCTCAGGAATAAACCTCAGCTATACATAGATTATACTTGTTGCTTACAAGGAACTATTAGTAGCTTACTACTTTAATATGTTGTTAATTCACTGCTAAGAAATTGGTGACAATGTTGTACACTCTTAGGCCTTGTCACTCCAAATTATGGTATTTTTTTAAGGTTTATTCTCAACAACTTACCACTGATGCTGCTGTTTCTGAGGAGGGGAAGGTTCAGCCCTTGATGCTTTCATTTCATTCATTGGCAATATATAAAAAGAAGTTTTCTAACCTATTCCAGGAAGGATATTCTAGAAGGACTGCATATTTTCATCCTTTTTATATTATATAGATATGTCCATAGCTTGTGTTCACATTAAGATCATATCCAGATCTCCCATGCCTATCTCAAAGTTCTTAGCTTTTGACCCATTATTGGTTGCTGTTGATGGTTGATTGGTTGATGTTAATGGCACTGTTGACAGTGTTCAGACTAAATTTAAGCAACCAGGGAGTTAAAACACACGTGTGGTTGTATAGATACAATACTTGCCGACCAACGGAGATTACCAGCTATGCACATAATATTTCAGAGGTCAAGCTAACGAAAAGTGTATTTGTCCCCCATATGTGAAAACAAATAGTTTACAAGTGGAAATATCTAATGTGGTTTGATTTCTTTGATAGATTATAGGGAAGAATGTAATTTTCCTTAGAAGAATCTAATTAGCCATAGGACTACTTAGTGATTTTACTTTTCATTGTATTTATTTCAGTTGTTTTAAAGATATTCTGTAGTTATATTATTTCTTCAAAAAGCCAACAGCTAATTCAGAGGTATTCACCAAGTCATTAGATATTTCTTGTCCTTCTTTATAAGACACAGTCAAACATTATGACAAAAATATATAGAAAAATAACACATAGGTTATATTTTATTACACAATATGAAACAAGTAAAATAACCATGTCTATAGAATTTTGGAAGATTTCATAGAAGAAATGTTGGCTTTATTGTCAAAATATATAGAGTACAACAACTGTTCGTCTTCCCCATCCTGTCCAACTATCTCTCTTCTTTTAGGGGGAGGGGACTTCTTGATTATGTCAACTTCCTAGCTTCTCATACATTTCCTGTTTCACCTGCCTCCCTTTCTCCAAAGAACCACACAGAAGCTTGCGTGATTCTTTATATATATAACTCAGACAACTTCACTCCTTTGTACAAATCTGTGCATTTGCCCCCTTGCACTCATTAACCCGTAGGATTTGCACTCCACTTCTCAGGCTTCTCCTTTAGTGCCCTCATGAACTAACTCAACTCCAGACTCACTGGCTTACATGCCCTTTCTTTTTTTTTCCTTCCAAGTTTTTTATTTAAATTCCAGCTAGTTAACATACAGTGCAATATTAGTTTCAGGTATAGAATTTAGTGATTCATCACTTAACATACAACACCCAGTGCTCATCACTGACAAGTGCCCTCCTTAATCCCCATCAACTGTTTAACCCATCCCCCGCCCACCCCCCCTCCCATAAACATCAGTGTATTCTCTATAGTTAAGTCTGTGTCTTGGTTTGCCTCCCCCTCCATGTTCATCTATTTTATTTCTTAAATTCCACATATGAGTGAAATCATATGGTATTTGTCTTTCTCTGACTTACTTCGCTTAGCATAAAACTCTCTAGCTCCATCCATGTCAGTGCAAATGGCAAGATTTCATTCTTTTTTATTACATACCATTTCTTGCACATTCCAGGCACGCTCCTTCCTCGTGGTCTTTGCCCTACCCAAGTCCCAGCTCTCCCTGTGGCTAACATCCTCATTTTTTTTCTTCTGTGTTTTATTCAAATGTCTCATTTTCAATGAGGCCTGCCCTGAACATCCAAATTTAATACTTTCAATCTGCATCCTCCCTCCTCTAGCACTCCTTCCCCTACTTATACTTTTCACCCTTAAAAAAAAGTCCATAGAATTTTTCACCTTCTTGACCACTATAATTTACTTATCATACCTATTGTTTTTTCTCTGTGTACTCTAGCCTATATATAAGCAGTTTGAATGCAGATATTGTTGCCAATTTTGCTCACTTGATGTACCTAAATCCCAACCATTTAGACTGTTTCTGACACATAGTTGGCACTCAATAAGCATTTCTGTGATGAATGAATGCATGTATGCATGGAAAAATCCATGTATGATGGCAAGTAAAGGCAAAATAGATTTCAGCTGGCCAAAGCAGGATTTTATGTAAATTAGTTTGTGCATAAGACAAGCAGCAAATCTGGGAATGGAAAGGTGGACATTGAGTAATGCAGAGAAGAATTGAGTGCAAGGAAATAGGAGAAATATGTGCTGGAAAAGTAATTTGTTGCTATATATTTTTCCCTAAGTGGTTTTGTATTTAGGGTTTGAGTCACCAGTGTGCTAGTAAGCATTTACAATAGCCAGTAGCGTAGTGAGCACTGTTTCAGAAGGTAGTACAGAAAATGGGCTGTAGTGGCAAAAGCCATTTGGAAACAGCTGCGATTGTCCCTTAATCTTAAGGGGATAAGTTTGAATAAAATGCCATAAAATTCAAATATCACTAGTCCCAACACTTTTGTGATCATTGCCAGTTTCTGTATCACTAGTATAATTCTTTGTCCAGTAGTTTTGTATTTCTGTTATCAGATGAGGTTTTTTTTAATAACTTCTATAAAACTTTTATATGTTATATACTTGTTAAACCCTCCATTAAATTTATGTTTTATAATCATAATCTAAGGATAAAAACAGAACAAATTAAATCTTAAACTTAGATTAGGGTAGTTTTTAAAAAATTTGTACTAGTTAAGGCTTTGCAAATTATTTAATGTAATATTTATAAAATTACTATTCATTTTTTAAATGTCTATTTATTTATTTGAGTTTAGTATACCATAACAATATTTAGATACCTTTGAGGAGAAATACAACATATGAACAGACATACTGAAAATGTGTACTATATATACACCTTTAAAATAGACAAATTATAGTCAAAGCTCCATTGAGAATAAAGGTGGCTTCATTTGATGGGAGGTAATAAAAACTCATTTGTAAACTTGAGCATGAGGCCAAAAAATAATTTATTCATTTCATGAAAACCAAACAAATGACTTCTTAGAACTTCTTTACTGATATTTGCTTATTTGTCAAAGCCATTTCAAGTGGATATTGGAGAGAATCATCTCTCGGCCTGATGCAGAGCACACACCCAAGAGAACTGAGCTAATGATCATATCTCCTTGAATAGATACAGTTAAATGCTTTGGTTTACAGTAGCCTCCTCTTAGATTGCAGGATAAATGAAACAATTAAACAAAGTCTGTAAACTAATAAAGTACTTAAACCTAGTAAATTTGAAGTATAAATAATTTGGAAAATAGAGTATCTTAATGATAATTTCCTTGTAGAAAACTTAGAAATAATAATTGCTCAGAAATAGGACACTATGTTGTGCTTTAGTAGTCTCATTTACAGTGAGCATTTAAATGCTAAAATCTGTTTAAGCACAGAGGCATGTGGGGGCTCAGTCCGTTAAGCAACTGACTCTTGATTTCAGCTCAGGTCATGATCTCAGGGTCATGAGAATGAGTCCCGCATCAGGCTCTGTGCTGGGCATGGAGCCTGCTTGGGATTTTCTCTCTCCCTCTCCCTCTGCCCCCCACCCACTGCCATGCACTCTCTCTCTCTAAAAAAAAAAAAAAAAAAAAAAAAAAAATCTCTTTAAGCGTGTAGCTTAAAGCCAAGATCAGCCTAATAAGGATCCAATAAGGATTTTTTTTTTTTCTAGAATCATGGACCAACTTAATAAACTCAAAACTTACAATCCAGAAACCATATGATATTTAGAACAAAACTATTGGTGTTAATAACTTCTTAAAATATGGGGCACCTGGCTGGCTATTTTGGAAGAGCATGCAACTCTTGCTCTCAGGATCATGAGTTTCAATCCCCATGCTGGGGGTAGAGATTACTTAAATGAATAAATAAATTAAAAAAAATAGCTTCTTAAAATAATTTTTAATTTAGTGAATATATTTTATGCTACTTGAACTAGAATAAGCAACTTGCATTTGGAATTACTCATCTCATAAACACTAATTGATAACCTAATTTTATTCACAATATTATATATTGAATTACCAAATATTTAATACTAAAATGTACCTACACACCAATATTTCAACAAACTTAACATCACTGACTCCGATGCTGAAAATAGGTTATTATATGTGCTACCAAATTGACAGTAACTTTAAAATACCATTACTTGTAGGATACATTGTTATTTTAAGTAAAATAAATGTGAAAAAAAAGTGTACCTCTAAAAGTGATAAACTAGAGTAATACAGAGACAAAAGTAAATTTAGGAAAAGACTTTCTGAAGAAAAGATCTGTGTTTAAAAAAATAAATACTACATTTTTTAAATGTGCAAAGAGAAAATGATAAAAATCATTACAAGAAACATTTTGGTAAAGTAATTTTGTGCTTTTCCATTACATTTACTTTGTACTGCTTTTATGCTTTTAACTATAAATTATTCAAGTTTTCCACGTTATTGACTAAGTTACTATTTTATATAGTTCTGAGCATCGCAAACATGCAGTATTTCTAGGAAGACCAGTGCTGTATTACTAGTGATAATTTTAAGCATTTATAATAATTGATCAAGCCATTTCTCAGGGTAGATTTCTTTAAAATCCTTACTGTCTGCATTAACATAACTCTACTATCCAACACTCTGCATAAACATTATTTTACTCTTCCAAGAAATTCTTACCCAGGAAGAAAAACTTACACCGTGTTCCAGAAACTTCATGAAAATTCAGACACCCGAACAATAGAATATTTAACTAGCTCTCCTGAAATACTATTCTCATCTCATAAATACAACCTCTTTCACTGAAACACCCACATATAACTGGGCCCCTCAAATATTATAAATATCCTGTCCTTGACCTACTTGCTCCAAGAAACTCCTAAGACTGTCAATAGTTCACTCCCTTTGCTGGAGTAGCAATAAACCTATCTTTACTTAATCAACAGGTTATTTTGGTCGTCTTTCTGGAGAGGAGGACAGGAGACATGCGCACTACTTAAAAAACAGCTTAAGATCATTATTGATTTACTTGCTATGAGATTTCTATAAAATAAAAGCATTAGCGTCACTGTTTTGTTATACTCAGCAGCTTGCCATATGGTAAACATACATTAGAAGACAATTAAAGGTGAAAAGGGACCACTTTTCACACATAACACAACTACATAGTGTGAAAATATTGAGGGGTGTTTATGAACTCAGTGGATGCTGAAACATAAGCTACTTCTTCACAAGACATAAAGAATTTTGCAAGGAAAATATAACCCACATTTTAGTTCTTTTTTAGAGATCTAATTAGTATGTCTTTTAAAGAAAAACTGTCTAAGATTTAGATTAGTTTTGTGTGAATTTTAGTTACACAAAATCTTCAGCTTATAAATCAGGCAAAAACCTTTTAACTCTTGCCACTCTCACATATAGTGATGTAGCTTTAAATTAGGTTAACAGCAGATCACTATTTATATTAAAAGCACGTCCTCGATTTAGTTGAGCATACAGTTCCATGAGACTGTTATAATGCCTGGGAGTTTTGAATCTTTACTCATAAATGTGTGAAAAATATTTTTGTATAGAAAAAAACTACACAAATGGGACATTGAGATTCAAGTTAGAAAGGCACGGGGATTTGCTACAAATCAGAACTGATTTATTTTATTGAAATATAACATACATTTGGAAAAAATGCACAAATCATCAGTTTACAGCTCAGTGAAAATCTAGGAAGACAACTGTGCAATCCACACCCAGATAGAGTATTACACCTATCTTGGAAGGGCCCCATGTTTCCTCTCCTTCCTATCACCCCTCAAAGATGTTTTCATGAAAATGTTTTGGTGTTTTCATAAGTGTATACTTATATCAAAGTTATACTTTAAATATATGAAGTTTACATTATGGTAATTATGCCTCAATAAGTTATTTACAAAAAGTAAATAATGGGTTCTCTGTCTCTTTTGCTCTTAAATAAATAAATAAATAAATAAATAAAATCTTTTAAGAAAACTGTTATCAACATGTCTACATTTAATACTATTTATCACAATAATTAAAGTACTTCTTTTTTATTCCGAGGATTAAATATCTAGCATATGGGTATTAGTTTCCACTCAAGGTGAAGAAAGCTTTATATTGCTTTGCATCTTTTCTAATACGTACTTAAATCTAATATGTACTTAAACATGAGTTAAACATCATTTTTGATCTAAATTTGCTGACCTAGTACTCATGCCCCACTTTTTTTAACACAATATACACAGAAGACATTAGAATTCACTCAGTTTAAAATGTAAAGCACCGTAAAACTTTATTCCTAAAAACAAAACAACACACTTTTACCAAAACATGAAGTATCTACACTGAGAATCCTGTGTACAACCCAGCAACCATACCTTGAAACAACAGAGTGGAGACACTAGAAATTATAGAGATGAGATCAAGGAAGAAAACAAGAACTAATATATGGAGCATCTACAGTGAGATTTAAAGTACTCAATAATTAAAATTGAATTACGAACTAGCTATTCTCTGTTCAGTCTTACAAAATATAAACTGAGTTTAGAAAGATTAAGTAACTTGTTCAAGAGTACATAATCAAGGAGTGGCAAAATCATTTCTGCCTGATATATATGTTTTCTTAAGACTAAAGACAAAGCATTTAAAAGATGATATCAAAAAGAGTGTGAATACAGCAGTTACTGTCTTACTCATAACTTCCTCTAATTAGCCAATCATTTATCCTTACTTTTCTAACCTCTTAAGGCAGACGTCAAAACAATATAGAATGTAGGTAAAAATTTGGGCTACATTTCTATAAATACAATCAATTCTGGAAACAGCTCCTTATGTTTGGTCTTAATTTGAGTTCTGCCATCATTAGATACTAACACAAGAATTTGGATACAATACATTTCTTTGTGAATAGATCCCTGGAACCACTTGAGAAAGAAGGGAAGTGAGAAAATGAAAGAGGTAAATCCAGCAAAGGTAAGTTAATGAACAAGCTACCACTATTGGCAACTGGGCTTAATATCGCCAGAAGCCACCAAAAACTGTGCAGAACATGCCACAGAATTTTCCCACCAAGTGGCAGGGAATTGAAGAATTTATCTACAACTCCTGGCCCTACATCTAAATATTGGAGAAATTATCTACAAGTCCTGGGTTTGAGAGCCTCCAGGGCGTTGACTTACATGCACTGCAAGCTTGCCCTGTGTGACTGACGGCCTACCATCCTCCTCCAGCCAAGAGAAATCTCCAGAGCAGAGATATAGTTGTTGCTGTGTATAAAACCTCTCTGCAAACTACCTCAGGTGTAGTGGGAAAATGACAGCTTGTGCTACTTATTTTGCCCCGTTTTTTGGTGAAAAGTGTCATTGTCATTCTTAATGGATCTCTGGCTTCATTTGTAGCTAAGATCTGAGATGTGCTCAGTGTTGGTGGCTCCCAGAGCATCCCTTCACAGAGACAGCAGAAACCTAAAATTGTTCATCTCTTTTGGGTTTGCTCTGTGCTGTTTAATCATCTTTTCAGACTCTACATCATACCCCTGAGTGGGCTGGATAGAGAATTGTTTTTCACACATGTATTTTCCACTTGAATTATAACCTATTACATTTCTCGTAAAATATGAATAAAATCAACCACATTGGGAAAGGTGGGCCTTGATGATAAATAAAGGCAGAAGGAACTGTTTGTGTCAAGATTGCTTAGTCCAAGTAAATAAGATAGTCACAAGTTGGGTGTAGTGAACTAAGGTGTCAGGTGGTTTAGGCCACTTAATATCTGACAGCAAAGCAAGAACAAGTATAAAATAGACTATGTAAACTGTGTCAACTGAAACAGAAGAAAGTGACTCACTGGAAGAAAATAGAGAGCACGAGGATATTTTCGGATAGCTATGGGATCGTGGCCTGCTACAGAGGTACTGGGCAGTCGTGACTCTGACATTTAAGGTTCTTATATTAATATACCTGTCTCTAAATGTCTAATGTCAATGACTATAAATAGTGCTCCTTTAACTAGGTTGAGATACATATGCCCATATTATTTAAAAGATGTACATCCCCAAGAAATAATTTGGATAGCGCCTTACAAATGACCTGGAATTTAGCGGCAAGGGCCTTAGGCCTCCTCGTGGCTGACACACTTACCAAGTGATTGAGCAGGGCTGCTAGCGATAGAATCTCTCCCTCACGCAGAAGAAGCCGTTTTTGCAGTACGCAGTCTCCGGTACACACATAGTAGTGAAGCTTGTAAAAATCAGGGGGGAGTGTATACGACAAAGCAGTTGAGCAGATGTCAAAAAGGAAACTGACTTTCATATTGTTAAAGATCTGATCCAACCACTGTATTTTGATCAAAGTCTCTTTTAAGTCTCATTAATAGATTATGAGAGAGAACTTGGCTGAGTAAGCCTTTAAAGAGAAGCTTTGAATTGTCAGAACAGTCCCTAGATCTAATGTTCCCCTGCATAGGAACCTAGATGTTCTGAGAGGCTGTTAAAGTGTCAGAACTATCTCAGTCTCCAGTCTATTAAGTGAGGCCTGTGTAGGGTATGTGGGCTTCCAGTGCCATTTAATCTGTTCACCGTGAATATGGAACGTGGATCTAGGTGGTTCCTGGTGGTCACTGAAGCATATGATGCAAAGAAAAGACAGCTTAAGTCATAATCTCAATGAGATAATGTTATTTGAGTGTGACTTTATTAATGACATCAAGAAACCACAGATTGTTTGGCATATGGTTAACTATCTCCTAAATTTGATATGCATGTCATTAAAAATTCAAACTCAATTTACTCTTCTATTTTTTTCTTGTGTATTTGTTTTGTGGAGTTGACTTATTGAGACTTCTGTTAATGAGTAAATATATTCAACAATCTGTTTTTGAGAAGCAACATGAAAACAGTCATAAGAAACACAAGTTCTATGATAACAACTATGTCCCTTCAATTTATGACAAGGGATAGCTCTATTTTGCCCCAGATTTCACTTGGAGATGTATTTAGTTAAAGCAATGATTATCCTTCTTACTTAACTTTGAAGATGTTGATACTTCTGCTCATCTGAATAGCTTTCCTATATAGGTCTGCCATGGCTTTTGTTTGCACGGTTTGTAGACCTTTTCCAAAAATGATCAGTTTCTGCTTTGGATTTTTCCCTCTTAAGGATTTTAACTTTTATTTCTTTTTTTAAGCAAAACATTGTTTAAATCTAGCAGCCCTGTGTTTGATGTTTTTTACTAATGTGTTTCCCACATATCAATGTTTCTTGCCTATCAATGTTGATGTCAAATTATTTTTTAGGCACCCTTTAAGCAAAATCTAGTGCATCTGATGCTCAGATTTTCTCCATTACTCTTATTTTTCATGACAGTTTGAAATTCTTTTTTATTCTATCAGACTGGGCTAATACACAGAGGGACTTCAATGAACATGACCTAGATATCTTTCATAAGAAAGAGGTTATCATACCACCAAACACACATGCAGTTTGGAAATGTCACAAGCGACATTATCATAGTTTCCACTGAAATTTACTTCTTTACTAGTGTGAACTTTACTTAATGAGGAAATTATTAACTTTTTTTCCCCACTGCAACATTTATCACTTCCTAACATAGCAAAGTGTTGTGAAGCACTGTTAAAAATACAGCTTCCTCATGTTATTACACAGACCACTAGTAAACATTTTCCTGATCTAACCCTGTGGTCTAATTTCCATTAAAAATATGTGAGCCCTTATTCTCAACAAACCTGGTACTAAGTAGTTTATGTATTTTATGTCACTGAATCTTCACCACAAATCTCAAAGGTACATTATTACTGGTTTTCCCATATTACAAATAAAAAATCCTGATGCTTAGAGAGAGATTAAATAATTTGTCCAAAATCACAGAGCTATGGAATTTGGGGCAAATACTTAAAATCAAGTCACTAGACCTCAGACATCATTGCATTACACTGAGTCCAACAAGGTTCTTCAGTGATTATGACATTACTTTTATTCCATTCTGTCATAAACTGCTAATAATGAGTACCTAGTAAACATACAGATTCGCTTCTCCTTTTTAGGTAAAGTAAAAATGTAAGTAAAAATTTTTATTATTCTTTGTAAATTGCATACTCTCCACCCACAGATAATTATAATCCTATCTTTTATTTACTTTGAGGTCTTTCTCAAGATTCCTGTCTTTGAAATTCCTTTTTAAATTATCTTTACCTGATAATAGTCTTCCAAAGTTTACACTACATACCAGTTTTTTAAAAATTTAGTATATCATTATTTTTAATTTCTGTCAGTTAGTTCTCCAGTAATTTCATATAATGATTTTTTTATCAGCTTCACTGAGTTATAATTAGCATAAAATAAAATACACAATATAATGTGTGTATATATATACGCACACACACATATATACAGGTATTTCTAGCTGAGTAATTGAACAATTCTATTATGGCACAGTATGACTAAGCGTTCTATTTTTCTTTAGACAGTGAAACCACTAAAAATATTCTCTGGCATATCATCTTTTTAGAATAATGACTTTGTGAGCACACCTGATGCTATTTTTGTGATATTATTTCCTTAGTGACATTGTAATATCAGATTCATATTTTTCATAGGACTTACTACATTACATCTTCAGTGGACTTGTGTAAATTTAACATTTCCCATGGCTTTAAATATGAGTGAAAATGTTATTTTGAAAAGAGAATTTTCTTATCCATTTTCAAATTTTCAAATAAAAACAATAAACGTCAGGGGCGCCTAGGTGGCACAGTTAAGTGTCTGACTCTTGGTTTCAGCTCAGGTTGCGATTTCATGGCGGTGAGATTAAGCCGCACGTGGAGCTCTGAGCTCAGCATGGAGTCTGCTTGAGAATCTCTCTCCCTCCTCTCTGCTCCTCCCACTCATCCTCTCTTTCCCTCTTTAAAATAAATAAATAAAAAGCAAAACAAAAGAGTAACTGTCTCCATAGTTAGAAATGTTAGTATTTAAGTCCCTATTCCAAGTCAAATATGTAACAGGCACTAGAAGGAATTAAAAACAAGGTACACAAGAAAAAGAAAATATAAGATTATGTGGACTATGTGGATAAATCTCAGATATCATGGTACACTTCTTAAGTAAATTAATAAAGCATGCAATTATGACCTAAGGCTATTAAGGCTGGTTCATTGCACAGAAAATATACATATGCCAGCATTTTCCTTATTGTCTAATATGCAGCAAATTTTCTAAAATGTAAAAGCTAAGGTTTGTCCTTTTAAGCCTAAGAAGTTTATTATCAAGGATCTCAATATTGAAAGGAAAAATTCTGAATAAAAAAAACCCAGTATTTTCCAAACAGCATTTTATGATTTGGAAGTCTATCACTAATCTATTATTTCTCCTGCATGGCTAATATTCTAAATTTAAATTCTAAGACATGACTTCTAAGTGTCACAAATAGTGTGAAAAATGTCTTTTAAAAATCGGCTCAGATTACTAAGTGTTATTTTGGATTCTGGATGATTATATTCCATTTTAATTAGACCCCAGAAATTGCAGTGAAGTTTATATTCTTATGGATGAATATAGTGAAAATCCTAATTAAGTCCATCTAATATGATTCTTGTCTAAGGATAATAAATTTAAATCTTTCAGGTTCATTGTTTTGACACATGTTAACCTATCTTTCAAGCCTGTCACAATGCATTCATTTGCTTATAAAATCTGTTTCATTTGTACTTATAAAACTTTCCACCAATGCTTCACAACTCATTTAATATTATTTTGGAAATTGTAAGGTAACAATGTGCAGAAACTTCTCTGTGTGACATTATCACATACCATATACTATGGTGTCAATGAATAGCATACTTTGAGTCTGTTTATGAAGTGTGTTAAACGTAAAGCTTATGTTCTTATGGTCAACTCAAAAATAAATTTAAAGCTAAAAGAGATTGACCATTTACTGTTATCTCATTTTATATCAGGAAAACAAAATCCCAAGAAATTAAACAACATGTATAAATTTCTACAACTAGTTGGATGGTGATCAGGGAGTAGAACACAGATTTTCCTGACTCTCGAGCTAGAGCTCATGGTGCCACATACTTTCTGTGCAGAATGGAGTGTTCTCTGCATAAAGACTGGATTCCTGGACTCTCCCTTCCTCTCTGTCTCCATCCAACCTGGAAAGGCAGAAACAGAGCAGATTTAAAATAAATGTTTCCTGCTTGGGACCACACCTATCTTAATTTTCAAGGAAACTAGCAGTTAACAGCATTAGAAGGAAGGGGTCCCTGAAACTGGAAGCCATAATCCATATTATGCAAAATACTTAACTTCCTTTGGCCACTGTATCAGGGAATCTTACTGTGATTATAGGTGTATAACTCCCACTCATAGACTTCTGTCCGTAATTTTTATTTCACGTAAGAAGAAATGAGTCATTTGTGTAAAACAAGATAATAAAGTGAATCTGAAATTCAACAAAATTATTGGCTTTTGAAACTGAAAAGTTTTCAAAATTTACAAATTATGAGTAAATGTTAATGGAAAGTAATGATTGCTTCAACCATATTAAATATGTATTTTTTTAATTTTTTAATTTTAAAGATTTTTATTTATTTATTTGACAGAGAGAGAGACAGCAAGAGCAGGAACACAAGCAGGGGCAGAGGGAGAGGGAGAAGCAGGCTTCCTGACGAGCGGGGAGCCCGATGTGGGGCTCGATCCCAGGACCCTGGGATCATGACCTGAGCCGAAGGCAGACGCTTAACTAACTGAGCCACCCAGGCGCCCCTTTATTAAATATGTATTGAGACTTAGATCCTGTTTGCTTCTCTAAGCACAATTTTTGGAATATAGCAGTAGTTCAAAAAATAAATGCTGTCTATACATTTACATAAACTGTGAAATGTATCCTTTTGCCTTTATTATTTTTAAATTAGATATTAACATTCCAAGGACTTGTATAATAATGTAATAACTGAATTCTTCTTTTTGAAATTGACTGCCTTCTGTTGTTTCAAGGCTCACAAATACATTTATCTGATTATTTTGTAAATCCACATATATGTACAGAGACTTCCCAAACCATTATTCTACTTTTTCCTTCATTTTCCTGCTAAATACTCACTGTGTAATCCGTGGTCTAAAAAATGTTTTCTGCAAAAGAACATAATAAATATTCAGGCTTCACAAGCTGTGCATTCTTTATTGCAACAACACAACTCGGCCATTGTAATGCAAAAGCAGTCATAGACAGTATGTAAATAAAGGAGCCTCACTGTGTTCCAACAAAACTTTATTTATGGAATCTTAAACTTGAATGTCTTATAATTTTCACATGCCATGAAATGTTATTCTTTTTGTGTGTGTGTCCTTTCTTTTTTTTTTTTTTTTTTGCACCAACCAGCATAAAATAATGACTTTCCAATGTTTTTATTTTGACCTCAGAATGAATACGATATTTTACCTTATGACTGACTGTACATTTATGTATCTGTCTGTATCTATGTGTATAAGAATTTCTGTAAGAATTTCATGAAACCATTTGCAAACTTATTAAGTGTAAACACTCTGATATTTCCATTCTGACTATTCTATTCTGTTCTACACTATCCTATTCTATGTAATTATGTATTTGTAAAATTGGGCATGATCTATGAAATGACTTCACAACCCACTAATAGCTTGTCAATTACAGCCAAATATTTGCTGCCTTACAATAACCCCTGTTTTGTAGCATGGATTAAGTTGTTGAGATTTATAATTTAATGCTGGCCTCTCTTTCCATCCCCTTAGACTGTCACTTCTCTAGCAACACAGCAAGCAACATGCAGTATCCAATTTATATAATATGTACTTATGTTTCAAACAATGATTTTATCTTTAAACCAAAAAAAAAAAAAAAGGAATGTGTTACTATATCAGCTTATGTGGATAACGATACTATTAGTAGATATGGGAAGGTAAATCGATATCAATATATACATACTTCTGACAGCATAGTATCATTATTTACTGTTTTATAAACTGATTTTTTTTACCTCAAAATTATTAATATTATGTATATTTTTGGAGAAAATTATTTGTATTGATTGTTATATTACATTTTTAATGTATTTTTTCCTGAAATTCCAATTGGTAGGGATTAAAGATACTACCAATTATTGGCTCTTATAATTATTTCTATAGTAAATATTTTTATATCAAAATTATGCATTTAGAATCATTTTCCCTAAAAGCAATGACTAGAAACAAAATTAGAATGTCAACAGTTGATTTATTTAAGACTATTGATACTGTATCTATGAGTTTTTTAAGATGCTTTTGTTAGGTTGAAAAGTTCTCTATTATTCCTAGTTTGTTTGGTTTTACTGTTTTTATCATGAAAAAGTGTTGGATTTTGTCAAATGCTTTTTTGGTATGAATTGAGACAATCACTTTGTTGTTTTTTCTCTCACTCTATTAATGTGGTATATTACATTGATTTTCTTAGGTTGAACCAATCTTGAAAAAGTTTATTAATTAGAAAAAAATCAATTGATCATTGCTGGGAGTATTCCTGAAGTTTATATTTTATTCCACTGATTTACATATTTATCCTTTTACTAATATTACCTTATCTTGATTAGTAGCTTTATAATTATCTTGAAATAAATTAGTGTGAATTCTAAAACTTTCATCTTCTTTTTCAGACTTGTTCTGATTCTTCTAGTTTCTATACCTTTGGAGAAAGATTGTGGATTTGGTTTGTCAATTTCTGCAAAAAAAGCCCCAGGGGGGCGGTGTGTGGAAGTTTTAATTTTAATGAAAAAAATTATGTTTTTTCTTTACTGACATTATATACACATTATTTATCAGCATGAAGCTTTAAACAAGTATTAACATTCATTAACTTGGAGATGTTATAAAAATTAGCTACCTATCTAATAAATAGTAGAGGTAAGACTCAGAATTTTAGTAAATGCATATTTTTCTTTGCTTGATATTCACAATAAATACTTTTTCATATGGGTGGAGTCATGTAGTTGTTTAATCATTGCTCAATTGTATACACTTATATTTGAAATAATATGTTCTTGAATCCTTGTCAAAAGCAATTGTTGCCAGCTGTAGCCAATTTGTCTGTTAGCACAATAGAAATAGAATTGAATACAGTTTTCAATTAGCTAAACTAATGTGCCAAATCCCATCCTTACACACACACACACACACACACCCCTCAAATGCAGATGTCAAGAATTAAACATGTAGATATTATATGTGAGAATGATTGTTTATAATTCAAAAGTAAAGAAGACCAATTTGCAGTCTAGTACAAGTACTCCTTGAGTAATCAAAATGTTGATGTTATCTAGTAGCTGAATGAATACCTATTCCTGTCTTTAAATTTTTATCTTGTTTTTGTTGAATGAAATATAATTGTCATTAGGAAATTTGCATCACTGCAGCTTTTCACTTTTAATCCCAGTTTTTAATTGACTGTATTCTAACATTATGCTTCAGGCTTAGGATACAGTTCATGTCTGATGGGATCTGACTAGTAAAAGCCAATTCCAAAGATTTTACCAATCAAGAAATACAAAATTTGGTGCACATACACCAAATATTATAAAATAGCAGTTGTAAATAGAAAAGCTAAAAACTTAGTCAAGGTCATCTGAAAAGTCCTTATACTGTAGTTTATACTTATACTGTAACTGACAGTTACATGAACATTTCATTTCCTAAATTATTTCCACAGAGAAATTTATCTTTAGATAAATTTATCTTAAGACTGTATTTGATATGTAAATGTTAAAATAGACTGTCGAATAGTTGTGCAGTTCATAGTGAATGAATACAATTTTTGGAGATTGTTATTCTTCTTTATAATGAAAATAAAATACTTAGATATTACTTTGAATCTTTTAGAAACAGGGTCTACAAATTTCATAGGTGAGGGGATATGACTGACAGCCACAATTTTTTATTTTTTATTGAGGTTCAATTTACATAAATTGCACAGACCTTATATATTCATAGGAATCTATCAAGAGGCATAATATTTTTATCACCCCAAAGAATCCTTTCTGTGCCTTTCCTGTCACTCTGAACCTCACTCACCATAGGCAAAAAAAATATTCTAATTTCATTCACCAAAGATTATGTTTGCCAGATCCAGAACTGCACAGCGATGAAATATTATATCATGTATTCTTTATTGTCTGAATTTTTCTCTCAGCATAATTTTTTAAAAGATTTTTTTTTGAGTTGTATATATTAGTTGTCCATTCCTTTTTATTGCTGAACAGTATTCCATTATATGTATACCGAAATTTATTTATACGAGTAATAAAAATCTGAGTTTTTTTCCTGGTTTCAGGCTTCTATGAACCTTTCGTACAAGTGTTTTTATTAGCTTGTGTTTTCAGTTCTCTTGTGCAAACACCTAGATGCGTAATCATCAGGTCAGAGTAGAGCTGTACCAGGACCCCAAACTTGCTTCAAGCTTATGCACTCTTTGCTTGCTGAGCCAAGTCCCTTGATCTGTAACAGAACTAACTTACTTGCTTCACGATTTGCAGACCACTGGCCTTGAGGAGTGAAGGACCAAACTTTCCCAGAAGATAGCGCCTGCCTCGCAGCTGCCACGGACACCAGCACGTCTGTTCAGGGTCACGCAGACACGTATATGACTTACTGCCTGGGCGCCGGCTTCTCCTCTGTGGAGACCCCTCCCTTTCCCCATCCATACCTTTCCATTTAAAACCCTCCGGCCTCCCTTGGATGCGGACGATGGTCTTTGAGACTTAGTCCATCATCTCCCCAGGCTGCCCGCTTCCTGAATAAAACCACCTTTCCTTCTCCACCATCACTTGTGTCCCAAGTATTGATTTTTGAGCAGTCAGGCAGCCAAACCTGAGTTTGGAACCAGTTCTCTGGTAACATAGGTAAATGATTAACATTACAAAAAATTCTAAACCATTTTCTAATCTGGTGATACTATTTTGCAATCTACCAGCAACATAGAAGAGTTCTTGTTGCTACAAATTCTCACCAGGTTTTGATGTTGTTCATAAATTTCCTTTTTGCCTTTCTACTATGTATGTAGTGTCAGGAGTTCACATGGCCCCAGAGAGAGCTTATTGAGCTCCCAAGTGTTGGAGTAGCCGATTAAAGCAACAAGTCAAAAATGAAAGAGTTAAGCCTTCAGTCACTTACTGTGATGGTGATGGTGCAAGAGACTAAAAGCAAGAGACTAAAAACACTCTGACCGTCCCCGTTATATTTCCCTCCATGGAACTGCGCACTGGTTGAGGGTCATGTGACTCAGCACTGTGTCGATTTCCTCGCTGTTGAGAAAGCCTGAACAAGTCTGGTACTCTGGAGTCTGGTAGCTTTATGGATTCTGGGGAGGAAGGGCTAGGAGTGGAAGATACTGGCTACTGAGTCCGGGTGCAGAAAAGTATCTCCATGATTTCTCTTCTTCTCCTACCCAATAAATAGGTCTCAGCAAATGCACCTGAGGAAAATCTCTGTCCAAGACTTCAGATAAAGAGACCTAGGAATGAAGGCATCAGGACTGGGAATGCAAATTTTTGTGCTTTTGCTGCTGATACCTCCGTTTATATTACAAAACTCTGAATATATTATGATTGTTTTTGCTTTCAACTTCCAGTTATTTTTTAAGAAATAAAAAAGAATAAAATATTGTCTTTTATATCTATCTCACATATATACCATTTTCAAAATATTTTTTGTCCTTAATGGTTTTGAGTTTCCATTTGGTGTTATCTGACCCTGTTTGAAGGGTATCTTTTAGTATTTCTTGTAGTCAGGACTATTGGTCACATTTTCTGAGTTCTTATTTATCTTGCTTTGTCTTTATATTTAACAAATATTTTCGCCTGATTGTGAATTATAATTTGGCAGATTTTTTTTTTTCAGCACTTTAAGGGTGCTGTTCCATTGTGTTCTCTCAGGCATCAGAATCATGTACTCTTTGCTTCCCAGCATGTTAAAAAGATTTCCTTCCACAATTTGTCCAGTTTTATAGTTTTACAAAAAAGCTTAGGCTGATAAGACATACATTATTGTAGTCAAATGCCTAAATATGGCCTTACAGACAGGAAATATTATATTTTGTCTTAATGGATTTATATTCATTTTCTATGATTGAAAATTCTAGTACATACGGCACTCTGCTTGGCTTAGAATAATATTGGAGCAATGCTGTCAAAAGTATTTCTGTTGCCTATGTAAACAATATAATTGTATTTTGTTCTATAATGCTCAATATTGGATAATTATAATCTTTGATAATTTTAGCTACTAAAGAACAGTTACATTTTTAAATATGGTTCAATTGTTATCACCAATAAAATGATACCAGAATGTGTCCTTTCTGGAAAACTTTATAAGTAATAGAAAGAGCATATCTAGGTGATTTACCTTCTTCTAGAGTGAGCACTTTTGGGCATTATTATCATGCAATAGTATATTATTATAGGATCAGTACAATATATTACTTCCAAGTGTCCTAACAACTGCTTGAGTTAAACTTGTGGTAACTGGTTCCTGATGATTTTGAAAACAATAAAAATTAATAAGCATCTTATACTTGTTAATGTTCTGAAAATTATGATCTTGAGCCCAACTAAGTTAATACTGCTTCTTCGGATATTGAAAACTATGTTGAATTTTGTTAGCTCATAGAACATTTGCTGCCTGTTACATTGAGTAAGATAAATGGAAATTATATGTTGGAGCTGAAAATTATCAGTACTTGTACACTCTGAAAGAAACTCTCCAGAGATCAGAGCAGCATTGATTATAGTATTAATATTTTAGATATTGTTTACTTTCAGGAGAAATCTTATTGGCAATTTATTTGAGCTAAATAATTGATGGTCCTGGTTGTATCAGTTTCCCCAGAATATTACAGGCTTGTTTGTATTTATTTGTATTTCCAAGCATACAGCGTGTCCCTTTTATACTGAACTAGTCACAACTCACTGAAAATGTCTAATTCTCTCAATTCTGTGAAATTTCTCCTATTATTACATCTGCTTGGAAAGACCCAACCTACTTGCTGCTATTGAATACCAATGGACCATTCAAGGCTTCACTTAAGTATCACTCCCTGTATGTATGGAGTGTTCCAGTTTCTGAGGCAGAGTTCACCAGTCCTTACTTTTTGCCACCAAAGCAATTATGACATGTTCATGCTTTTAAAATATAGTTCTGTTTCTCTTTAAAGACATAAGTTTTGAGAGGTCTGGGGAAAAGTACCTGTGTAAAATAACTTAAACGTTCGAGTCTGCGTAAGTATTCAGTATCTAGCCATGACCTTCTTAACTTACTATATCTCAGCAAGCCTATCTTCTCATGTGAAATGAAAGCTAACTCCCATGACCTCTTATAGAGTTGTTGTTAAGATTATACGGCCTAATAAATATAAAGCACCTAAAACAGTAGGAACATAATAAGCCCATGGTAAATGTTATTGCAATGTTTCAGAAACACTAGGTATCTCCACTTTCTAACACAGGCTTTTTCAAAGTGCAATTAAGCAGACTCTTTACCATTTATCTCAATGATAACTGGTAAGTGAAAAGAAAAAAAAATATTTAAAAATTATTTAAATGACATTTGATTATATTTTGCAATGACCAAAATGAAACGCTCAGTCTTTCAATTATTGCTGGATTGTCAAGTATAAATTATTTCAAACAAACAGGATCCAAATTAGAACTCATAATCACCAATCATTATGTCATGATTTCTGAATTCATCCAAAAATTGATTGAAGGCACAAGGTGAAATATTGCTAATGCACACATAAATAAGGTTGGGAAAACAATCATCATGGAAATGTAATTGCATTTTCACATTTATTTGTAAAATATTTCAAAACTTGTTATGTGAGGTATTCTTTTTAAGTAATTCTGTTCCATGAACATTGCCATAATTTTAAAGAAATAACTGAAAAAAATTGGATTTAATTTAGTTATTTATGTGAAGTTAGGGAGAAAGTATTATATTTGTTGAATGAAAAGCAAAAGAAAGAGAAAGCAGCCCTACTCTGCAGTGAAAGCTCCTAAATAAAATTTTACTTAAACACAGATATATGTGTCACTTTTATTTATAAAGTCGCTTAATGCTTCTTTAAAAGTAGTGGGAATAATGTTTTTAAAAACTGAAGCAAAGGATCTAAGCACTAGTGTTTTTATATGAGGGTTTGGGCTGAGTGATATTTACTTCATTTAAAAATAGTATTAATTTTCTAATGAAAATACATATTTTTCACTTAAAAAACAGAGTTATCATTTAATTATTTTGTGATTTGATATTAGGTCCACAATGAAAGGCAACTATGTAGAAGGTAAAGCTCAATCACAAGGAGGATTTTCCCCCAAATAAAGACCTTAATTGGCAAATACTCCTTTGGAGTAAAATGGTAGCCAGTGTCTACTGGGTTATATGGCACAGTTCAGAGAATTGTTGCAGCAATTTTCCACTTGGATAGATTATTTCAGATTGCTTCTTTCATCTCAAGTGAACATGATTAACAAGATGAAAGACAATACTAAAAATTGTTCAAAGGGCTTTAAAAGTCAATAGTGAGAACAAATTAACTATTATATAGAGTAGCTGATTTCTGTCATCCTAAGAATCACTCCTCTTAAGTGGAATCTATTCATTTATCAGACACATATTTGAGGATTATCTTTAAAAGCAGATTAGAAAAAAAAATTTATAGAACTTAAGCTTTTTATGGGGAAAATATTAACAATCTCCTTACTGGTTTATTTTCAGGCTTACTTTCCTTATAGTTTAACTAATGAGTAGAAGGATATAAATTTTCTGAAGTCACTAAAACATGAATAAAATCAAAGGCACTGTAAAGATTTGGGCATACTTAAAAATAATCAATTCACATTCTTAAGTCCAAACCTTGGTCCTACTTGTTGACCAGGACAAGACCTTTTTTTTTTTTTTTTTTTTTATTCTGCTCATATAATCATATTTCAGAGCCCTGGGTAGAATACCATTTCTCAGAATGATTATACTTATTTTTTTCCCACAGTCCACTTCATGTTTTTTATTTCATACTGCTTTTTCATTTAACAAAACTGACAGGATACAAATATAAATGAATAAAATCAAAATCTACCTGATGAACGCAATCCTCATAATTTTTTTTAACCACGTATGACTTATTAATATATTGACTCTTAATTACATTGTTATAAATAGTATTGCTACTTTTACTACTACTTAACCTTTTATGTTTGCAAAATTTGACTCCCTATAGCAAAATGTAGGTTAGCTCCCTCATCACCTGTAGCCAATGATATCAGTGCTCTGCCAGGATCCCCTTGGATGTCTGTACCATTTTCACGCGCACAGGCTCCTCGTGTGCTCTCCTTTCCCATGGCCGACACTTGTTTCTGTTTCTCAGAGGGCTTCTACACTGTCAGAGCTCAGATACGGAGCATGGGAACTGCTTGAACAATTATGCTCTCTAGGATGCTGCCCTGAACCAATGACCTCTGGGTCTGCTGTCCTGCCCCAAACAGAGCAATGATGTGACCCTGCCACTGACTGTAAAGCTCCCTTGTGGGACTGAGGCAAAATTATGCGTTGGGGTCCCAGACTTGATGTTGTACTTCTGCTCGGCTCTCTTCCCTTCTTTGTCTCAGCCTGCTGTCTCTATTAGCTTGTCCTCTAAATAGATCACTTTCCCAACAAACTTCCAAGTCTGATTCTGTGGAACACAATTTAGACCAATACCAAATTCCAACTTCTTTCTCCTTTTCTTGATTTTACTAACCGTTTGTAAAAGCTAAAAATTCAATTTCTCTACCCTCACCTAGAGACTTTCAGAATCCTAGGCTTGACTTTATTAAGACTGTGAAATAAAGGAAGCAACAACCTAACCATGGTTCTTGTAATGAGAGACAGATAAACTTGCATTCATGTTAGAAATTAGCTAGAAATTGGAATATTTCTGAATAGATTATGTTTTTGGAGGAAAGACACTGTATTTTCTACTTCTTTATGTCTTTTTATTGCTTTCTGTAGCATAAAAACTATTATTATGCATGTCTAGGGAGACTATTATGTGTAATTATTATATATTGCATGTTGATAAATAAAAAACCCTTCAGTTATTATAAAATATTATTTATTGATTTTATGCATGTATATTTCCTTCTTTTCTCATCAGAATAAAAACTGCATGAGGGCAGGAAATAGATTTTTATCACTTTGTCCCTTATGCCTAGAAAATGTCTAAAGCATATTCAATAAAAACTTGCTTAATAATTGAATTAATTGAAAAATAAACTATACACATAAAACAATGTAAATGGTATGGTACTTTTAAAGCTTTCAAGGTAACACTGCATATATTGTTTTACCCCTCAAAGGAAACTTAGAAAACATATTGATAGATTATTGTGTCTAATACGCTGCCTAAATATTTTTATGGATAACAATATCTGCTATATGTTTAGGTAAGTAAATAGGTGGATGGATGAATGCAAGAATGAATAAAAAACAATAATTTTGACCACAGTTTCTATAAAGAATTAATTCTGAGTTCATGAAAAGCATGTATATTATATTTTATTTCAAAGTGCAAGTTTTCTTTTTTCATTTTTTTTTTTTTTAACTTGCAGGAATTGATGGGATAACAAGCAGCAGAGGAGAAAGAATGTGACATATAATGGAAAGCACCCTGAACCCAAATCAGGGAATCTTAGTTTATTATTCGTTAGTTACACAACTTTGGATGTATTTTTAACCCTCTTCTAAAATAGGGTAAGTATGAGCTTAGAAAGATGCACTGCCATCTAACAGTGGCTACTGCATGCTTCTCATAGCTGTATTACTACCAGTTATACCACTGATGGATGTTTTTAAGACAGCAGCTATTAGATTGACTACATAAATTTGCTCTTTTTATAAATTTAATAAATGGTTGAATACTGGTAATTCACAGTTCCATCTAATTTAATAAAAGACATTTTAGAGAGTATAAAAATTAACAAGATTCTGTCCTGCTGTCAATATTCTATTGAAGGATTTGATGAACAAATGAGATTTTATGTAAAATGACCTAAATGGTAAAGTAAATCATACAGTTGACTCAGGCTCTACTTAGAATCCCTCATTACTGTTGAAGCTGGCTTACAGTAAACATTTGTTAAATGTCACAATGGGAGACTCAGTTGGTCATATTTTTATTATTTAGGATTCTTAGTGCCTTTCCTCCAGTTTTAGATTCGTGTATGTTCATATGCTCATATATATATGTTAAAGGTGCCTACCTGTAACATAAAATATGCTGACTACTTTGTTTTTATAATAATCTTATTAGGATAGCTGGCAACTGAATATTCAGCCCTCTGTCCTAGGCTACCAACAGGTGACCAACAGGTCCTTGGAATGAATTGGAGACTCTAGGTCACACCTTTACCCCACTACCAACATAATGAGACATATTGTCTTTCCTTAATTACATGAAAATTGCTTTGAGGCATTTCTAGTCATAACCTCAACTAACTTCATATTTTCAGTATATTACTATTTAATTGCTCTAGGATACATTATCAAATGAATTAATTCAGCAGGAAATGCATCCTTAAGGGAACTCTCTCTGCATGATTGCTGAATATTCTCTGACCTAACACAAATTATCAGTGATTTTTTTGGTCAAAAAAATCCTTACATTTGTATGTTAGTTATATCAAATATCAAAAATAATCTATATGTACCATACATGAGTAGTTCATAAGAACTAAATGAAAAAGGAAATGAAAATTCCCATTTGAGTTCCCTTGAAGAGAGAGCAGATGTCGGTTTAATTACCTTTTTTTTCACATTCATAAAAGTAGATCCATGAAATTAGACACTATTTATTGCAATGTTTCAAGTGAGCTTTCTATTTATGTAAGCTTCTAGAATGAGGCAAAACTAGTTTTGGGAAAGAACTTAAAGATCATGTACTCCAAACAGATAAGAAAACAGTTCTATGAGGTTTGATAAATCGAAGACAGCATGATTACTTAAAGATAGATACAATATCTGAATGCAAGGGAATAAGTAAGAGGGAATAGTCAAAGAAAAGGTGTCAGGCTACAAATTACAGAAAGAGAAATGAGGAGGCAGAGATGACTTTTCAGAAGAGTGAGGAGCTAGCTTTCAGATGTGTCGAATTTGACATAGAAATGCCCAGCAGGCAATTAAGAGGTCCAGGCTTGAAATATGAAGTAGAAAGATTAGAGCTGGAGATGTGGGTTTTAGGATCAGCCTCAGAATGGTGATTGTTAAGCACTGGGCTCAGAGAATTCTCTGGGGAAGTTTGGACTGAAGACTAAAAATTCCAATAAACATATATTAGGGGTAAAAGAGTGGAAAGATATAAAGTGGCTACAGGAGACTTTCTCTCATTTGTCTCACCCCTGCCTATGTATTCAATTACCCCTTTTCTTCTGGTTCATTTCCAACACTATTATAAAGAGTGCTAAGATTCTGCCATCTTTAATACAAAAAGAGACTATGCCCCATTTCTTTTCCCAAAACACATGCATAAGCCTATCTCTACCCAGTGTTTCATAGCCACCTTTCTTGAAAGATTATGAACTCACTGTCTTCATTCCCTTCTTTCTGTATTTTTTTTCAACTCCTACAATCTAGCTTTAGCTCCCACTGCTCTACTCAGCTTTATAAGATCACCAATCAATGGTTCCTTGTAGTAACTACAAAGAACAAACTTCAGTGCTTATTCTGCTTGACTTCCTGGAATGAAGTGATTATGTTAACCACTTTCTCCCATAATATTCTTTTTCCTAAGCACTATGCCAGCCTCTTCTACTTATCTTTCTTCAGTCACAATTTTAGTGAGTCTTTTCCTTTTCCTTAAGAGTTACTGTTCCCTGAATTCTGCAAGAGTTGTACCTCATTTCTTACCACACTTAGATAATTTTACTCTTTTGTTTAAATTAGTTAACATCCGTTAAGAACTAAAACAGAGTAAGTGCTGTACAGGGAGAAAAAAGGCATTATTACCACCTATGTGTTAATTAATCATAGGTTGTATATTTTTCCAGGGATTTTGCACTTGAGCAAACTCGTGTTTTCTAATACACAACAGCTCTAGGAATTGCATTGAGCAAAGATGGAAGTATACCCATACTGAACCCCACAGGCAAGTCACCTGGTACTATAAATTAAACATGCTTGAAACTGATCTGAGCACTCAGCCCGTTCCCTCAGTCTTTTCTCTCTGTGGAATGCTGACCTCTTTGTGTAGATAGATGTGCTATGTGGAATTACCTGCCCTTCTGCATTGTGAAGTGCTTAGAATGTCCATGCTTACAGAATAAGATAAACTCCCTATTAATTTCTAAATAAGGCTCACATATGAAAGGTAATGTCACTTTCCAAAACCAAGTCATTAACATCATTTTTTAAAGATTTTATTTATTTATTTTACAGGGAGAGAGAGAGCATGAGCGGGGGAAGGGGCAGAGGGAGAAGCAGGCTCCCTGCTGAGCAGGGAGCCTGACATGGGGCTCGATGTCAGGACCTTGGGATCATGAACTGAGCCCAAGGTAGACCCTTAACTGACTGAGCCACCCAGGGGCCCCAAGTCATTAACATCTTGACATAAAAGCAATAATTTATAAAGTGTAGAAAAGAACAAATCTAAATTTAGAGTGTAGTCTTTTTCATTTGCTTCTGTGAGGTTGAGGGGGAAACACACATGTAAATTTATCAGGTTTCTTATCATCATATTCAAGTCAATGTTGATTTTTTTTCTTTTATAGCAATATAACCAAAAAGAGATAATATTTCAAGTTAAAAACCAATTGTATCTTCAAACATGTCTATTCCTCCCACTTTATGGTTATAATGGGTAGAAAATGGATAGAAAATGGATATAATATGGTTTATGGATATAAAAAAGAAACATTTTCTAGAAGGGTAATCAATGATTCAAAGAACAGAGAAGACAATTAGGAAGTAATCAATGGCCTTTGATAGGGAAGGTTAAATTGAATGCTGGGACATGGAATTAGAGTAGAATAAATGAAAAGATTAATAGTTATGAAATTATGCTAAGAGAAAGTATGATTATGATAGGTGTGATATTATTCAGGGTAGGCTAGATAATACAAAATATAATAATAAAAACTCTTTGTGAATTCTTAATATTAAAGGTTGAATTCCTTTTTATGGTTGGCAGGGGTTCTGCTACACATAGTCACTTAGGAATCCAGCTGACATAGGCTTACCCACTTTGTAGCTGTTAATATACCTTACATTTGCTTTCTTATTTTTTTAAATTTTATTATGTTATGTTAATCACCATACATTACATCATTAGTTTTTGAGGTAGCATTCCATGATTCATTGTTTGCATATAACACCCAGTGCTCCATTCAGTACGTGCCTTCTTTAATACCCATCACCAGGCTAACTCATCCCCCCACATCCCTTCCCTCTAGAACCCTCAGTTTGTTTCTCAGAGTCCATAGTCTCTCATGGTTCGTCTCCCCCTCCAATTTCCCCCCCTTCATTTTTCCCTTCCTGCTATCTTCTTTTTTTTTTTAACATATAATGTATTATTTGGTTCAGAGGTGCAGGTCTGTGAGTCAACAGTCTTACACAATTCACAGCACTCACCATAGCACATACCCTCCCCAATGTCTATCACCCAGCCACCCCATCCCTCCCACCCCCCACCACTCCAGCAACCCTCAGTTTGTTTCCTGAGATTGGGAATTCCTCATAGCAGTGAGGTCATATGATACATGTCTTTCCCTGATTGACTTCTTTCGCTCAGCATAATACCCTCCAGTTCCATCCACGTCATTGCAAATGGCAAGATTTCATTCCTTTTGATGGTTGCATAATATTCCATTATATATATATATATATATATATATATATATATATATATATATACACACACCACCTCTTCTTTATCCATTCATCTTATATATACACACCACCTCTTCTTTATCCATTCATCTGTCGATGGACATCTTGGCTCTTTCCATAGTTTGGCTATTGTGGACATTGCTGCTATAAACATTGGGGTGCACGTACCCCTTCAGATCACTACATTTGTATCTTTGGGGTAAATACCCAGTATTGCAATTGCTGGTTCCTGTGATAGCTCTATTTTCAACTTTTTGAGGAACCTCCATACTGTTTTCCAGAGTGGCTGCACCAGCTTGCATTCCCACCAACAGTGGAGGAGGGTTCCCCTTTCTCCGCATCCCCGCCAACATCTGTCATTTCCTGACTTGTCAATTTTAGCCATTCTGACTGGTGTGAGGTGGTATCTCATTGAGGTTTTGATTTGGATTTCCCTGATACTGAGCGATATTGAGCACTTTTTCATGTGTCTGTTGGCCATTTGAATGTCTTCTTTGGAAAAATGTCTGTTCATGTCTTCTGCCCATTTCTTGATTGGATCATTTGTTCTGAGTGTTGAGTTTAATAAGTTCTTTATAGATTTTGGATACTAGCCCTTTATCTGATATGTCATTTGCAAATATCTTCTCCCATTCTGTCAGTTGTCTTTTGGTTTTGTTGACTGTTTCTTTTGCTGTGCAAAAGCTTTTTATCTTGATGAAGTCCCAATAATTCATTTTTGCCCTTGTTTCCCTGGCCTTTGGCGATGTTTCTAGGAAGAAGTTGCAACAGCTGGGATCAAAGAGGTTGCTGCCTGTGTTTTCCTCTAGGATTTTGATGGACTCCTGTCTCACATTTAGGTCTTTCACCATTTTGAGTCTATTTTTGTGTGTGGTGTAAGGAAATGGTCCAGTTACATTCTTCTGCATGTGGCTGTCCAATTTTCCCAACTCTATTTGTTGAAGAGTCTTTTTTCCATTGGACATTCTTTCCTGCTTTGTCGAAGATTAGTTGACCATAGAGTTGAGGGTCCATTTCTGGGCTCTCTTTTCTGTTCCATTGATCTATGTGTCTGTTTTTGTGCCAGTACCATACTGTCTTGATGATGACAGCTTTGTAATAGAGCTGGAAGTCCGGAATTGTGATGCCACCAGCTTTGCTTTTCTTTTTCAACATTCCTCTGGCTATTCGGGGTCTTTTCTGGTTCCATACAAATTTTAGGATTATTTGTTCCATTTCTTTGAAAAAAGTGGATGGTATTTTGATAGGGATTGCATTGAACGTGTAGATTGCTCTAGGTAGCATGGACATCTTCACAATATTTGTTCTTCCAATCCATGAGCATGGAACATTTTTCCATTTCTTTGTGTCTTCCTCAATTTCTTTCATGAATATTTTATAGTTTTCTGAGTACAGATTCTTTGCCTCTTTGGTTAGATTTATTCCTAGGTATCTTATGGTTTTGGGTGCAATTATAAATGGGATTGACTCCTTAATTTCTCTTTCTTCTGTCTTGTTGTTGGCGTATAGGAATGCCAGTGATTTCTGTGCATTGAATTTATATCCTGCCACTTTACTGAATTCCTGTATGAGTTCTAGGAGTTTTGGTGTGGAGTCTTTTGGGTTTTCCATATAAAGTATATCATCTGCAAAGAGTGAGAGTTTGACTTCTTCTTTCTCTATTCGGATGCCTTTTATTTCTTTTTGTTGTCTGATTGCTGTGGCTAGGACTTCTAAAACTATGTTGAATAGCAGTGGTGATAATGGACATCCCTGCCGTGTTCCTGATCTTAGGGGGAAAGCTCTCAGTTTTTCCCCATTGAGAATGATATTCGCTGTGGGTTTTTCGTAGATGGCTTTTATGATATTGAGGTATGTACCCTCTATCCCTATACTCTGAAGAGTTTTGATCAAGAAAGGATGCTGTACTTTGTCAAATGCTTTTTCGGCATCTATTGAGAGGATCATATGATTCTTGTTCTTTCTTTTATTAATGTATTGTATCACACTGATTGATTTGTGGATGTTGAACCAAACTTCCAGCCCAGGAATAAATCCCACTTGGTCGGGGTGAATAATCCTTTTAATGTACTGTTGCATCTTATTGGCTAGTATTTTGGTGAGAATTTTTGCATCCATGTTCATCAAGGATATTGGTCTGTAATTCTCCTTTTTGATGGGGTCTTTGTCTCGTTTTGGGATCAAGGTAATGGTGGCCTCATAAAACGAGTTTGGAAGTTTTCCTTCCATTTCTATTTTTTGGAACAGTTTCAGAAGAATAGGCATTAATTCTTCTTTAAATGTTTGGTAGAATTCCCCTGGGAAGCCATCTGGCCCTTGGCTCTTGTTTTTGGGAGATTTTTGATGACTGCTTCAATTTCCTTAGTGGTTATAGGTCTGTTCAGGTTTTCTATTTCTTCCTGGTTCAGTTTTGGTAGTTGATACATCTCTAGGAATGCATCCATTTCTTCCACATTATCTAATTTGCTGGCATAGAGTTGCTCATAATATGTTCTTATAATTGTTTGTATTTCTTTGGTGTTGGTTGTGATCTCTCCTCTTTCATTCATGATTTTGTTGATTTGGGTCATTTCTCTTTTCTTTTTGATAAGTCTGGCCAGGGGTTTATCAATCTTGTTAATTCTTTCAAAGAACCAGCTCCTAGTTTTGTTGATCTGTTCTACTGTTCTTTTGGTTTCTATTTCATTGATTTCTGCTCTGATCTTTATGATTTCTCTTCTCCTGCTGGCTTTAGGGTTTATTTGCTGTTCTTTCTCCAGCTCCTTTAGGTGTAGGGTTAGGTTGTGTATTTGAGACCTTTCTTGTTTCTTGAGAAAGGCTTGTATTGCTATATACTTTCCTCTTAGGCTGCCTTTGCTGCATCCCAAAGATTTTGAACAGTTGTGTTTTCATTTTCATTTTTTCCATGAATTTTTAAAATTCTTCTTTAATTTCCTGGTTGACCCATTCATTCTTTAGTAGGGTGCTCTTTAGCCTCTGTGTATTTGAGTTCTTTCCAACTTTCCTCTTGTGATTGAGTTCTAGTTTCAAAGCATTTTGGTCTGAAAATATGCAGGGGATGACCCCAACCTTTTGGTACTGGTTGAGACCTGATTTGTGACCTAGGATGTGATCTATTCTGGAGAATGTTCCATGGGCACTAGAGAAGAATGTGTATTCTTTTGCTTTGGGATGGAATGTTCTGAATATATCTGTGAAGTCCATTTGGTCCAGTGTGTCATTTAAAGTCTTTACTTCTTTGTTGACCTTTAGCTTAGATGATCTGTTGATTTCAGTGAGGGGGGTGTTAAAGTCCCCCACTATTATTGTATTGTTGTTGATGTGTTTCTTTGCTTTTTTTATTTTTTTATTTTTTTATTTTTTTTTAAAGATTTTATTTATTTATTTGACAGAGAGATAGAGCCAGAGAGCACAAGTGGAGAGAATGGCAGAGGGAGAGGGAGAAGCAGGTTCCCCACTTGAGCAGGGAGCCCGATGCGGGGCTCGATCCCAGGACCCTGGGATCATGACCCGAGCTGAAGGGAGACACTTAACCATCTGAGCCACCCAGGTGCCCCTCTTTGCTTTTTTTTATTAATTGGCTCATATAATTGGCTGCTCCCATGTTAGGAGCATAGATATTTACAATTGTTAGATCTTCTTGTTGGATAGACCCTTTAAGTATGATATAGTGTCCTTCCTCATTTCTTATTATAGTCTTTGGTTTAAAATCTAATTTGTCTGATATAAGGATTGCCACCCAGGCTTTCTTTTGGAGTTCATTAGCATGGTAAATAGTTTTCCACCCCCTCATTTTCAATCTGGGGGTGTCTTTGGGTCTAAAATGAGTCTCTTGCAGACAGCATATCGATGGGTCTTGTTTTTTTATCCAATCTGATACCCTGTGTCTTTTGATTGGGGCATTTAGCCTATTTACATTCAGGGTAACTATTGAAAGGTATGAATTTAGTGCCATTGTATTGCCTGTAAGGTGACTGTTACTGTATATTGTCTGTGTTCCTTTCTGGTCTATGTTGCTTTTAGGCTCTCTCTTTGCTTAGAGGACCCCTTTCAATATTTCTTGTAGGGCTGGTCTCGTGTTTGCAAATTCCCTTAGTTTTTGTTTGTCCTGGAAGATTTTTAACTCTCCTTCTATTTTCAATGAAAGCCTAGCTGGATATAGTATTCTTGGCTGCATATTTTTCTCATTTAGTGCTCTGAATATATCATGCCAGTCCTTTCTGGCCTGCCAGGTCTCTGTGGATAGGTCTGTTGCCGATCTAATATTTCTACCATTGTAGGTTACAGATCTCTTATCCCAAGCTGCTTTCGGGATTTTCTCTTTGTCTCTGAGACTCATGTTTTACTATTAGATGTCGGGGTGTTGACCTATTTTTATTGATTTTGAGGGTGTTCTCTGTGCCTCCTGGATTTTGATGCCTGTTTCCTTCCCCAAATTAGGGAAGTCCTCTGCTATAATTTGCTCCAATATACCTTCTGCCCCTTTCTCTCTTCTTCTTCTGGGATCCCAATTATTCTAATATTGTTTCGTTTTATGGTATCGCTTATCTCTCGAATTCTGCCCTCGTGATCCAGTAGTTGTTTATCTCTCTTTTTCTCAGCTTCTTTATTTTCCATCATTTGGTCTTCTATATCGCTAATTCTCTCTTCTGCCTCATTTATCCTAGCAGTTAGAGCCTCCATTTTTTATTGCACCTCATTAAGAGCCTTTTTGATTTCAACTTGGTTAGATTTTAGTTCTTTTATTTCTCCAGAAAGGGTATCTCTAATATCTTCCATGGTTTTTTCAAGCCCAGCTAGTATCTTTATAATCATCATTCTGAACTCTAGTTCTGACATCTTACTGATGTCCGTATTGCTTAGGTCCCTGGCAGTCGGTACTGCCTCTTGTTCTTTTTTCTGAGGTTTTTTTTTTCCGTCTTGTCATTTTGTCCAGAGGAGAATAGATGAATGAGAGAACAAAATGTTAACAGGGTCACAACGACCCCAGAAAAATATACACTAAACAGATCAGAAGAGACCTGAAACTGGGGGAAAAGAAAGGGACAGAAAGAAAAAAGAAAAAAAAAAAAAGAGTAAAAAAAAAAAAAACCAACAGATTATGATCAAATATGATCAGGCTCGTGCATAGATCAGTGCCACACACTAGATTTTGGGCATAATTTGGTCTATTAGAAGAAAGTGCCTCCCAAAATTTTAAAGAAAGAAAAACTTATATATGTACAAAAATAAGGGTAAATATGATGAAGGGATGGAATATGATTGTAAAGATGAAAATTATAAAAGATTTTATAAAAGGAATTGATAAGATAAGAAGTTGGTTGAAAAAGAAAGAAGAGGAATTAAAAAAAAAAGGGAGAAAATGTGATCAGGCAGAAGACTAGAACAAAGCCATCATACACTAGAGATTTGGGGTATTTTTAGTTTGTTAGAAGAAACTGTATCTCAAAATTTTAAAGAGAGAACAACTTATATATATATATACCAAAAATAAGGTTAACTACTATGAAGAGATAGAATATGACTCTAAACGTGAAAAATGAAAAAGATTTTTTTAAAAAGGGATTGATAAGATGTTGGTTGAAAAAGGGAAAAAGAAAAAAATCAAAAAAAAAAAGGAAAAGAAAAAAAATTAAAAAAAATTAACTTTGAAAGACTAAAGAATCATGGGAAAAAAGCCATGAATTCTATGTGCAGTATTCCCCTAGCGTTGGCATTCTGCCATTCTCATTGATCAGTAAACTTGGTCTTGGCTGGCTGTTCTTGCTGATCTTCTGGGGGAGGGGCCTGTTGCCATGGGTCCCAAATGTCTTTGCCGGAGGCGGAATTGCCCCGCCCTTGCCAGGTCCGGGCTAAGTCATCTGCTCGGGTTTGCTCTCGGGAGCTTTTGTTCCCTGCAAGCTTTCCATACAGCTTTGGAGGATGAGAGTGAAAATGGCGGCCTCCCAATCTCCGCCTTGGAGGAGCCGGGAATTTGGGGCCCCCCTCCTCAGTGCACCTCCAGAGAAAAGCAGTCAATCACTCCCATCTCCCCGGTCTTCGGCCACACTCCGTGCTCACCTGGCCTGTGACCGAGCATTTCTATCTCTGGCACACGACCCCATGTGGAGTCTCCAAACCCAGCAGATTCCTGTGGTGTGCTCCTGCGCCACTCCTCCCTGGGAGGAAGGGGAGTCTCCCCAGATTTGCCGCTTGTTGGGTCCCTGCTGGAGGAGCACTGGCCCAACTGTGGTGCAAATCACAGTTTATGGCAACCCCAAGCTGAGAGCCTGCTCCTCGGCTTCATCTCTGCAGCTGGCTTCCCCGCTCCAATACCTGGGAGCTCTTACACACTCAGGCACCCGTGGTCTTTCTGTGACCCCGAGGGTCCTGAGACCACACTGTCCCAGCGAGTGTTCCACCCCCCGCTTAACCACTGGAGCGACGTCCCTCAGACTTCTAAAAGTTCCGATTTTATGCTCCATGGCTCTATCACTTGCCGTTAGCGGCTGACTGAGGCTCCCTTCCCTGCCTTCTTTCTTCCTGAATATCGCCTCGGATTCACTTCTCCACATGTCCTACCTTTCAGAAAGTGGTCACTTTTCTGTTCAGAGAGTTGCTGCTATTCTTTTCTTTCGATCTCCTGTTCAGTTTGTAGGTGTTCAGAATGGTTTGATCCCTATCCAGCTGAATTCCTGGGACCAGATGAAATCCAGGTCTCCTACTCCTCTGCCATCTTGCTCCTCCTCCTCTACCTTACATTTTCTTATTGAAACAGTGTAACATACAGCCTCCTTAATATTTGTTAACAGGAGAAAGGAGCTGAGGAACCACCATTGGACTTTTCCTGAATTACTTTGGAAGGTTTTAGACTCCAGATCACTAATCAGAACTAATCACATGGCCCGGCAGTGTGGGAAATCAAGAGCAGATAATAGAATATTTGGTGAACACTACTGTGATTTCCATAGGTACTGAATTGCAGAGAAACTTGACAGAATTAAATTCAGTTTTACCCCCTTACAATATATGGCAAATCTAAAATAGAAATTGTTAAAAAACATGTTACAATGGTTAAAAAGAGAGATTATATTCAATATTCAGATATGACTAACATTATGGCCTAGGCACAGCCTACTATTTACTCTTTTTAATTTCCTTTTTCTTTTCCTTTCCTTTCCTTTTCTTTCTTGATTCATCTCTTCAGTTTCTGGTTGTTCCAATCATTCAAGGTTATTGTCATGACTGTCCTGATTCCTACTTTTTTCTTAACATTTTATCCCAATCCATAATGCACCACCTTTTTCCTGGGACCAGGCTAGCTGTCAATTACCCTTCTGATAAAAGACTTTTAAAACTTTTCTCAGTTTTTTTTTCTTTATAACCTGCCTCAGTAAGCATCCCCAAGTGGTCTATAAATAAAAGCAAGAAATAAGAAATCAATATCTTGTTGGAAACAGCAGGATCAGACTATGCAGAAGCGCTCTATTAGATTTTTTAATCAAATGTGTTAATTTGATCTAGGTCTACTTTCAGTCATGCCTGTTATATTATATACTCTTTTTAAACTCTGGGAAATAGATATGGAAGAATAAGCTTGATTCAAAAAATCTCACTTTTAAGTTATTATAGTTTCTGAAGACAATAAAATTGGTTGTTATTCATTTAGAAAACATAGTTTTGGGAGGATTTCTTGTTGTTTTGTTTTGGTATACACCCAGGTCAGGAAAAACAAACAAACAAAAAGTATTGAACAGTATTATTTATACTTAAAAAACACAGAGAAATTGAATTCAAAGAAAAATTAGTCAAAAAAAATAAACAATATGTATCCTTCTTAAAATAATAGTCTCTGTGTAAGAGAGGAGGAAAATATGATTGAGGATTAGGATTTAATTCTGTTTTGTATTTTTTATAAATGATCTTGAGCAAGTTTTATTTTTTACTTCTAAATGGTATATAGTTATCTTATCATTATATTTTCATTTGTGTTTGTATAATGTAGTTTAAAAAATAGCAAATGTAATTTTTAAAAGACCATTCAGTACTTTTTGTCAAGTAATGTACTATACAACCTTGAAAAGATGGTCTATTTAATGTAATTTACCAAATTAATAAAAGCAAAAATCTTAACTCAGACTATGAATGTTTGAAAAGGAAGTCTGGAAAAATTAAGTTTGAAAAGTGAGACACAATGCAAATTATGCACATTTGGTTTATTACATTTCCCTTTTACTTTGCACAAAATAATTTAATTCTATGGCAAAATATATTTACAGAAATAATATGACTTAATATGGGCTTCTTTATTCACTAGAGAATGTACTCATATATAACTACTTTATAAAAATATTTCTTAAGTTAACTATACTGAAATAAAATAAAATAAAATAATAAAGGCTGTGAAAAACAAAAAATAAAATAAAAAATATTTCTTATGCTTTATTTGCAGTATTTGCCTTATTTGAGATGTGTTAAAATGTTATAACCAAGTTAAAAAGATCATGTAGAATGTTCAATAAGCCACTGATTTTTCAACTTTAAAATATTTACCCAAACAGGTAAGAGAAATGAACTATTTACTTGCCTTTTAAGTCAAATTTGGTATGCTATCCTGAGAATTAATGCCTCTACTTGTTAAATTCTCATTCTATCATAGAACACAATAATATGTACTTATAGGATGTTTGTCCAGTCATGTTTTGACAAAGTCACAAGCTTTTCCAGTTGGTTTCACACATATTAGAAAAAGGGAAAAACACTTTTTTGTTATTTGTTTGATTGATTGGCTTTTGTAATTGGGAAGGAATAATACCAAGAGAATTAAGTTACAATTAAATTAACATCATGGAAATAGGAATAAAGAGAACCCCAGATGTAACTATGTCATTCTCATATTCAGTAGAATATTTTTCACAACACTCCTAACAAGTGATCATTCATTTCTCTTTCAGCCTTTCAGAGGAAAGAAAGAAGAAAGAAAAGAGAGAAAGAAAAAAGAGAGAGAGAAGGGGAGGGAGGGAGGAAGGAAGGAAGGAAGGAAGGAGGGGAAAAAAAAGAAAAGAAAAGAAAAAGCAAGCTTAAGATTCCTATAAAACAGGGCGCCTGGGTGGCTCAGTTGGTTGAGCAACTGCCTTCGGCTCAGGTCATGATCCTGGAGTCCTAGGATCAAGTCCCACATCAGGATCCCTGCTCAGCGGGGAGTCTGCTTCTCCCTCTGACCCTCTCCCCCTCATGCTCTCTCTCACTCATTCTCTCTCTCAAATAAATAAATAAAATCTTAAAAAAAAAAAATTCCTATAAAACAGAGAATGTGTTCAATGAATCTATATGTCACAAATCACTTTTAGTGAACAAAATATGCCTCTCTTAATTTCCATTTATTGATCCAATCCCTGAAATTAGGTGTGTGAGAAATAACCCTTAATTTTGTAAGGAGCTGCTTCATAGCTAGCATTGAGCACCATTTGGCCAAATATATGAAACACTTAAGCTAAATGGTTCTTAAGTTGACCTTTTTCCTCTGACATCATGTCAGATTCTGGAATCTTATGCTAAGCCAAGGTATATGTTTGGACAAAGAAGGGTGAAAGGATGAGACTGTCATTAATTAATCAGAAATTCCTTCTCTAGCATGCTTGCAAAATGGGAACTGTGGATGTGGGTGGGTCATCCTGAGGTGTCTTACACACTAGACATCTTCTCTAGAATCTCTCCACTTCCCACAAATGATGCCAAGCAGTGGGGCACAGGTTCTTATTGCCCCAGTACTCATGAACTTCTCTCTCTCTCTCACATGTATTTCCCCCAAACCACTGAATAAGTAAGCATTTTTAGACCTTATGATTTTCCAAGATCTTTTTTATAAACCCTTTAACGTATCCCAAGGATTTAGGATTTTTCAATAAAAAGGCCAGAAAAATAGATCTACCTGTGCTTTCTGCCTTGCCACACACTTTGTTTAAGGCAATGAGAAGCATTGAACTTGTGGAAATATGAGAGAAGAGTCATGGAGGAATAAAACAAAAACCAGAAATAAAAATCCCAAATTAGTATCAAGTATATGAACAATCCAGGTACTGCCTATTACCTGTTCCTGCACATAAAGGTATCATTCTATACCTACTCCACAGTCCTCTTCTTTCACCACTGCAGATATATCAGCATATGATGTAATTTTCTGTCCTCCTATTTCCCAGTTAATATTCTGATACATTCCCATGAATCAATATCCAATTTTAAATGAAGCTCCCTCTCTGAACATAACCTTCCTGATAAGATATGACAGTTGAACATTACAGAGGCCTAGATGCCACATTCTGTCATAATAACACAAAATTTTATCTTAAGTTTATCATCACTGAAACCAGATAATCTCTTTTCATATTAACAAATGCTAAGACCTATATTCAGTAACCTATGTTGTGTGTGTATTTAAATTTAACACAAAACATCCACTTATTTCTATTAAATTCATTGACAATTAGTTATTAATTTTAACACTTTTGAAAGTGGTAGAAGAAAGTTCTCCTAGGTTATCACACCATGTGAGTTTCTCATGAAACAAAAATTCACCAATTTGGATTGTACTATTCTCTGAAGTATTTTCCCATTAATAAATCTGAAAAGATCCTGTTAAAAATAGTTTTGAAAATCCATGGGTTTGACTTGGTGTTATCAGTTGAGTAGACACATTTTTAAATATACAGTGTTATTTGTGTTCTTCTCTTAGGGAATTTATGCTAATCTTTCATTATTTCTTTTTCTGAGGACCTATGGAAATAATAATCATATTCTAGAATATTGTGGGATAAATTATAAGGGTTATTAGTCTATAATTTTGAAAATTTATCTTTATAAATTAGGTGATAGTTGCCAATTTCAAGACTTAATGACCTCTCGCATTATATTTTAATGACTATTTTTATATACATAGTATATAATATAATTTCAAATATGTAACAGTTGCTAAATATTTTTCAGAAGGAAGGAGAGAGAAAGAAATTATATTCAAGTAGGTGAGTTGGAAGGAGTCCCTCAAATAATGTATTTTTTCCTCCTTCTGGGATTAAAAAATTTAACCAACAAATACTTGAAAGATAGTCACAGAACCTCTGCTTAAGACAAAGTAATGAAAAACTATCTATCTCATTTCAAAAGAATTTAGAATATTTCCAAATAAAAAAATCAGTGTAATATTTTACTCCCCACTGATTTTGTTATATAAATGTCACTTTTCTATCACTGCCATTTATGTCATATTTATTTAAATAAAAATTTTAAAAGATTTTATTTGTTTATTTGACACAGAGAGAGAGAGAGCACAAGTAGGCAGAGTGGCAGGCAGAGGGAGAGAGAGAAGCACGCTCCCTGTTGAGCAGAGAGCCCGACATGGGGCTGGATCCCAGGACCCTGGGATCATGACCTGCGCTGAATGCAGACTCTGACTGAGCCACCCAGGTACCCCTATTTAAATAAATTTAACACAGTTCAAAACTGTTTAACTTTTCAATGAATGGTTCTAATTTTAGTATTGGAATGTGCAATTGTAAAGGCACTTATACATACACCCTGGAACTTATTAAACAATTAACACATATTTGTAAAATAAATGAGTACAGATCTACAAATAACTTTTCCAGAAAAATCAACACTGTCGACTCAAGCAAGTCACCTAATATTTTAATGACTCCGTTTCTTGGCTGTAAAGGGAATATAAAAATACCTACTTCATATAATTTTTGTGAAGCTCTAACTAAATAAGTATATGAAAGAGCTTAAGTTTAAAAGATTATTTTTCAGGGTTTTTGTTATATTACCACTCTATGTCTCTCCTATTTCATAGCCAAAATTCTTAAATGATTTGTCTAAATTTATCATTCTTTACACCTCCACCCACTGAATTCTATTCTTTCCTTCTAAATTATTTTGTTCAATTTCTTTGTAAGCTACTTATCATCAGTCTATCCTTTAAATGATGATATTTTAGTCTGATTTTAGCCCCATTCTTGCTCATATTTAAAAAAAAACAAAAATAAAAATAAATATCCCCTGACAATCTTATCTATTTTTATGTTTTTTTTTTTTTTTTTTTTTTTTTTTTTTTTTATGCTGAGATGATTACCAAATACACATTTACAGTCCAAGCATTCCTGAAGGCAAAGGTCATGATCTTATTATCTACTGAAACTCTCTAAATAGTATCATCAAACAGAATATGTAAACACTGAATTCATTCTTTAAAACCAGGGACTAGAGGGAGGCCTGGATGGCTCATTTGGTCAAGCGGCTGCCTTTGGCTCAGGTCACAATCCCAGCGTCCTGGGACGGAGCTCTGCACTGGGCTCCTTGCTCAGCGGGGAGCCTGCCTCTCCCTCTGCCTGCAGTTTCCCCTGCTTGTGCTCTCTCTCTCTCTGACAAATAAATAAATAAAATCTTTTAAAAAAAAAGTTTAAATATAAAACCAGGAACTAGAGAGAGTTTAGATATTTGAAATGTGTGGGCAAGAAATAGTTTTAAATGTTTCAAAACAAGAGAGGAAAATTAGGATATTAAGGTGAGAAAAAAGAATTATGACCTCTTTGATCAAGTGTTAAATGGAAATTATAGAAATGGAAGATATAGTTATTGAAATATAAAAAGAAAACAGAAACCTACCTTTAATAAGTGGGTTAAGTGGTAGATTCCACACAGACGAAGATAGAAGATAGAATCAAAGATTTGAAAATGGCAAGGGGGCTGGGTGGTTCAGTCGGCAAAGCCTCCCAACTCTTGATTTCAGCTCAGGTCATGATCTCAGGATCGTGAGATAGAGCCCCATGTTGGGCTCCATGTTCAGTGCAGTCTGCTTGTCCCTCTGTCTCCCCCTGCTTTCTCGCTCTCCCTCTCTCTCTCTCAAATAAATAAATAAATAAATAAAATCTTAAAAAAAAAGATTTGAAAATAGATTTGATGAACTCATTCACAATCCAATATAGAGGAGAATAAAATATTGAATATATATATGAATACATATGTGTGTATATATATGCATATATACATTTGTGAATGTATATGTATTTGCAATATATTTGTGATATAATATATAAATATAAAACATATTTTGTATATATCCATATAATATATACACATGTATATTATGCATAATATATATGTATAATACATATGTACATTTAGGACATAGAAGTAGAGTATAAACATCTATCAAATGTGTAATAGGAGTTTCACAGAGAGAAAGAAATAGTTTGATAGAGAAATCTTTGAAAGATAATGGCAGAGGGATTTCTGTTGCTTGTCACAATGAAGTAACTGGTATTGAATTTGTCCTCCTAATACAATCAAGTTTTACACAAGATAAAATATATGAAACAACTCTTTTCAGACATTTATATGCATGCAACTCAAAAAGTGATTCTTGAGAAAAAGTGAAAAAAAATTCTGCATTCACATTATTCAAAACCTGGACACTTTTCAGACAACAGAGTTGGAAGGTGGAGTCTCAGCTCTAATCTGGAGTTTTTGAATTGGTTCATTAGGACACTGGAGAGGAGACATCTATTAAGCAACGTGCTTCATAAGTCTGCACAGAGAATCCTGCATGTCTGGGGCAAGGACTGGAAAAAGAGATTAACAGGGCAAAACTCAAGGGGCCCAGACCAGAGTGGTTTCTTTGGGGCTACAAGGTAGGCAGAGATGCCATAGTTTGGGCAAGTCTGGAAGTTGCTGGAGTTGAAGTCTAGTCAGATTTGAGCGACCTCATTGAACAATTTGGTCATTCAGTTGATACCTCAGAAGGTCACACCTTGTGAGGTATTTCCTAAACTGTGTCATGGTCTACAATAAAGGACAAAAATATTCCAGCCTGAACAAAGAATCCAAGCCTGATGGAGTCAATAAGATAAGCCAGCAATATAATTCCTTATCAAAAAAGAACACCAAACCCCTTGCAATTATTCACAATATCAATCATATAATAAAAATAATAACAAAGAAGCAGATGTTGCAAGAGCAGATACATGCCTTAGAACTATTATAAGTAATCTTCAAATTTAAAGAAAAATATTGCAAAAATGGAAATTATAAAAAGAAACCAAATAGAAATGCAGAACAAAAAGTCTAACAGTGGGGTGTGTGGGTGGCTCAGTCTGTTGAGCAACCAACTCTTGGTTTTGGTTCAGGTCCTGATCTCAGGGTTGTGAGATTGAACCCCACTTGGGGGCCCTGTGCTCAGCATGGAGTCTGTTTGAGATTTTCACTCTCCCTCTCCCTCTGCTCCTGCCCTTGCTCTCTCTCTCTCTCAAATAAATAAATAAATAAATAAATAAATAAATAAATAAATCTTTAAAAAAGTATCATAGCTAAAATAAAATTTAAAAATATGATGTTTCAATGTTAACAAGGTTTTGAAACAACTAAAATGTTCATACCCTACAGATAAATTAATTCATGAACCACTTTGGAAAGTGGTTTAGCCATTTAAAAAAAAATTAATCACATATCAACATATTACTGAGCAATTCTATTTCTAGATATTTATCCAGGAGTAATGAAAATGCATTTATACAGAGAGACTTGCACACAAATATTCATAGATGGTTTATCTGAAATAGCCCCAGACTAGAAACAATTTTAATGTCCATTAACAGGTGAATGAATAAACAAATCCTGCTATTTCAATAACATGCAATAATACTCAGCAATAAAACAGGAATTAATTGATATACACAATAGCTTATATGGTTCTCAGAATCATTATTTTGAGCAAAAGAAATCAGATGGTAAAGAATACATACTGTATGATTCCATTTGTACAAAAGCCCAGAAAATGCAAACTAATTTATAATGACATAAAGCAGATCAGCGGTTTTATGGGGTGAGAGTGGGGAGAAAGATGGATTACAAAACAGCATGAATAGGGCACCTGGGTGGCTCAGTTGGTTAAGCGTCTGCCTTCGGCTCAGGTCATGATCCCAAGATCCTGGGATCGAGTCCAGCATGGGGCTCCCTGCTCAGCAGGGAGTCTGCTTCTCCCTCTGCCTCTTCTCCCCTCTTGTGCTTGCTTGCTTGCTCATTTTCTCTCTCTTTCGCAAAAATAAATAAAATATTTTTTAAAAAATGGCACGAAGAAATTTTGGGGGAAGATGTTTATCTTGATTGTGGTGATGATTATGCAATTTTATACTTATGTAAAAGCTCCATTATTATTTTAACATATGCACAATTTATTATACATCAGTTATAACTTAACCAAATTGTAGAGCAGAAACAAACAAAAACCTTGTATTGACTGGCTTAAAAGTAAATAGGATATGACAGAAAAAATGCTCAGTGACTTAAAGATAGGTGAACAAAATGTATCCTAGCTAATGAACAGAGAGGAGGGAAAAAGGAAGACATAAAGAGAACCTCAGTGACTATGGGACAATAGCAAGTAGTCTGGAAATCATGAAATTACTTCTCCACAGAAAGAGAGAGATAATAGAGAGGAAAAGTATGTAAAGATATAATGGCTGATAATTTTGCAAAGTTACAAAAAACATCAACCTACAGAAGTCTAGCAAATCTCAAGCAAGAGAAATACAAAGTACTTTCATAATCAAACACTACAAAAAAACAACATAAATAGAAAATCTTATATCGGTTAAAGAAAAATGAGTCATTGCATTCAAGGGGGTGTTTTTATGAACAATGCGCTACAACTTTGAAGTAATACACCAAATTATAAGGCTTATTCTAGAAGAACATATTACACAAAAATGAGATTCAATATTTTCCCCAAATTTGATTCAAAAGCATCCCAATCAAAATACTAATAGATTTTTTTGGAAGAATATAAAAAATTGATTCTAAATTTTACATAGCAATGCAAAGGACCTAGAAGAGACAAAATAATCTTGTTTAAAAAGGGGAAAAAATGGAGATTCACACCAAATGGCTTCAAAATTCATTATAAAGTTGGCCCAAGGAGAGATAGAGTGATCAGTGACACTGAACAGAGAATCCAGTAATAGTCCTAAGCATAAATAGTGAATTGATTTTTGACAAGGGTCCCTCACAACAATTTCATACAGGAAGGAAAAACTCTTGAATTTTTTTTTTTTGACCAACTAATTAAATGTATGAAAAAAGTAACCTTGAGTCTTAATAGAATATACTGAAAAATTAATGCAAGATGCATTATAGACCTACCTAAAACTAAAACAAAAAATCTTATAGAAAAAAAATAAACTTCCCATTAATAAAATGGTCTGAATACAGGAAACCCACTGGCATATAAATTCTTATAAGTTATTCTGAAATAAGGCACTGATATTAAACATATGATATGCCATACTAAGTTTACTGACTAAAAGTGTGTACAGTTAAGGGTTTATTTTATCTTATAGTTTAACTTTTATTAGTTAATATAGTCAATATCAAAATGCAATTTTCTCTTTTCCCCTTCACATAATTTATTAAACCTTAAATAAAGAAATATGTATTCTTCAGTGTTATTTAAAGTAGTATTTCTTTAAGAAAGTAGTTTATATCCCTACCAAAATACAACCAATATTTTTCACAGAGCTAGAACAAACAGTCCTAAAATTTGTATGGAACTACAAAGGATCTTGAATAACCAAAGCAATCCTGAAAAAGAAAAGAAAAGCTGGAGGCATCACGATTCTGGACTTCCTATATTCCAAGGCTGTAGTCATCAAGACAGTATGGTACTAGCACAAAAACAGACACATAGATCAATGAACAAAATGGAAAACCTAGAAATGGACCCACAACTGCATGGTCTATTAATCTTCAACAAAGCAAGAAAGAATATCCAATGGAAAAAGGATAGTTTCTTCAACAAATGGTGTTGGGAAAACTGGACAGCCACATACAGAAGAATGAAACTGGACTACTTCTTTACACCATATACAAAATAAATTCAAAATGGATGAAAGACCTAAATGTGAGACAGGAAACCATCAAAATCCTAGAGGAGAACACAGACAGTAACTTCTTTGACACTGACCATAGCAACTTCTTTCTAGATATGTCTCCAGAGGCAAGGGAAACAAAAACAAAAATAAACAATCGGGACTACATCAAAATAAAAAGCTTTCGCTCGGCAAAGGAAACAATCAATGAAACTAAAAGGCAACCTACAGGATGGGAGAAGATAATTGCAAATGACATATCTGGTAAAAGATTAGTATCCAAAATATATAAGAACTTATCAAGCTCAACACCCCCAAAATGAATAATCCAATTAAAAAATGGGCAGAAGACATGAATGGATATTTTTCCAAAGAAGACATCAGATGGCCAACAGACCCATGAAAAGATATTCACCATCATTGATCATCAAGGAAATGCAAATTAAAACTACAATGAGTATCACTTCACATCTGTCAGAATGGTGAAAGCAACAACCTAAGAAACAACAGGTTGTAAAGATGTGGAGAAAGGGGAACACTCTTGCACTATTGGTGGGAATGCAAACTGGTACAGCCACTCTGGAACACAGTACAGAGGTTCCTCAAAAAGTTAAAAATAGAACTACCCTGTAATCCAGTAATCACATTACTAGATATTTATCCAAATAATGCAAAAATACTAATTCAAAGGGACACATGCACCCCAATGTTTATAGCAGCATTATCTACAATAGCCAAATTATTGAAACTGCCCAGGTGTCCATCCATTGATTGATGAATGGATGAAGAAATTATATATATATATATATAATGGACTACTACTCAGCCATATAAATCAATGAAATCTTGCCATTTGCAAAGACTCTTGCTTCCTGAAATTTAGCTCAACCAGAACACCAGAACTGCAGGGTGAAAGAAAGGCATGGAGGCAAATGGCCTCTTAGATAAAACAAATACACTAACTCCATACACAACTGCAGAGTGCTAAAAATGGAGCAGAAATTCTACCTATCCCTTGTACTTGCCTATAAGTAAATATGACTCAAGGCATTAGTCAACAGCATTACATTTTAAATATGCAGTGCTTAACATATTTTAGCCTAAGTGAGGTTTCCAAAAAAACTTGGGAGCTTTTCCAAAAAGGAATCAAAGTAAACTATGTTTTTCAGTTCTCAGTTTACTAACTTTGTGCTCTTGGTTCACAAATTACATCTGACGGTAATTTCTGTCCCTCCTGCACTCTCCCCTCTCAGGTTTGCATCATTTATGTGCCTTACTCTGTTTGTTATAACAAAATAACACAGACTGGGTATTATAAACAACTGAAATTTATTTTTCACAGTTCTGAAGGCTGGAAGTCCCAAGAGCAGAGTGCTAGCATGGTCAGGTGAGGGTCCTCTTCCACATAGTGGAAGAGATGAGGAATCCCTGGAGGGTCTCTTTTATAAGAACACTATTAACATTCATGAGGGCTCCATCCTCATGACCTAACCATTTTCCAAGGGCCCCACCTCCTAATACCATCACATTGGTCTTTAGGATTTTAACATATGAATTTGAAGGGGAAGCATTCAGACCATTCCATTGTGCTAGCTTCAAAACATGAAAAAGTCTTGCTCTATTTTCTAGAAGACTTTGTTTAATATTGGAATTATTTCTTTCTTGCAGTCTGATAGAAGTTACTAATGAAAAATCTCTAATATGTCATTTGCAAATATCTTCTCCCATTCTGTCGGTTGTCTATTGGTTTTGTTGACTGTTTCTTTTGCTGTGCAAAAGCTTTCTATCTTGATAAAGTCCCAATAGTTAATTTTTGCCCTTGCTTCCCTTGCCTTTGGCGATGTTTCTGGGAAGAAGTTGCTGCAGCTGAGGTCAAAGAGGTTGCTGTCTGTGTTCTCTTTTAAGATTTTGATGGACTCCTGTCTTACATTTAGGTCTTTCAACCATTTTGAGTCTATTTTTGTGTGTGGTGTAAGGAAATGGTCCAGTTTCATTCTTCTGCATGTGGCTGTCCAATTTTCCCAACACCATTTGAAGAAATTGTCTTTTTTCCAATGGACATTCTCCTGTCGAAGATTAGTCGACCATAGAGTTGAGGGTCCATTTCTGGGCTCTCTATTCTGTTCCATTGATCTATGTGTCTGTTTTTGTGCCAGTACCATACTGTCTTGACATATCAGATAAAGGGCTAGTATCCAAAATCTATAAAGAACTTATTAAACTCAACACCCAAAGAACAAATGATCGAATCAAGAAATGGGCAGAAGACATGAACAGACATTTTTCCAAAGAAGACATTCAAATGGCCAATGGACACATGAAAAAGTGCTCAACATCACTCGGCATCAGGGAAATCCAAAGCAAAACCTCAATGAGACACCACCTCACACCAGTCAGAATGGCTAAAATTGACAAGTCAGGAAATGACAGATGTTGGCGGGGATGCAGAGAAAGGGGAACCCTCCTCCACTGTTGGTGGGAATGCAAGCTGGTGCAGCCACTCTGGAAAACAGTATGGAGGTTCCTCAAAAAGTTGAAAATAGAGCTATCATAGGAACCAGCAATTGCACTCCTGGGTATTTACCCCAAAGTTACAAATGTAGTGATCCGAAGGGGTACATGCACCCTGATGTTTATAGCAGCAATGTCCACAATAGCCAAACTGTAGAAAAAGCCAAGATGTCCATCGACAGATGAATGGATAAAGAAGATGTGGTATATATATATATATATATATATATAAAGATGTGCCAGATCAAGATCGTAAACAGAAACCCACAGTATTAGGCCACCTTTTTTCTTTCAAATATATATATATACGTATATATATGTGTATATATATATGTAAAATATGGAATATTATGCAGCCATCAAAAAGAATGAAATCTTGCCATTTGCAATGACGTGGATGGAACTGGAGGGTATTATGCTGAGCGGAATAAGTCAATCAGAGAAAGACATGTATCATATGACCTCACTGATATGAGGAATTCTTAATCTCAGGAAACAAACTGAGGGTTGCTGGAGTGGTGGGGGGTGGGAGGGATGGGGTGGCTGGGTGATAGACATTGGGGAGGGTATGTGCTATGGTGAGCACTGTGAATTGTGTAAGACTGTTGAATCACAGACCTGTACCTCTGAAACAAATAATACATTATATGTTAAAAAAAAAAAAAGAAGATAGCAGGAAGGGAAGAATGAAGGGTGGGAAATCAGAAGGGGAGATGAACCATGACAGATGATGGACTCTGAGAAACAAACTGAGGGTTCTAGAGGGGAGGAGGTTGGGGAAATGGGTTAGCCTGGTGATGGGTATTAAAGAAGGCACATACTGCATGGAGCACTGGGTGTTATAGGCAAACAATGAAGCATGGAACACTACGTCAAAAACTAATGATGTAATGTATGATTAACATAACATAATAATAAAAAAAATTTAAAAAAATACAAAGAAACCAGGTTTGAAGTTAGTGTATTAGTTACTGTAGAGAAAACAATCAATTATAGATCTAGATATATTGATAGATAAAGACATAAATGAAGATTTTAAGGAATTGGCCCAACACAATTGTGGGGGCTGGCAAGTCTGAATTCTGCAGGTCAAGCTGGTAGCCTGGATCCAGGAAAGAATTGATGTTTCAGTCTTAAGTCTAAGGCAGTCTGGAGGTAGAATCCCATTCTTTTTCTCTAAGGCCTTCAATCAATTGGATGAGACTCACCCTCATTATAGAGGGTAATCTCTCTCTCTCTCTCTCTCCCCCCACCCTCTTTTTTTTTAGGTGGGCTCCACTCCCAACATGGGGCTTGAACTCATTATCCCAAGATCAAGAGTCACCTGCTCCACCAATTGAGCCAGCCAGGCACCCCACGGAGGGTAATCTCTTTACTCAGTGTACTGATTTAAATAGTAATCACATCTACAAAACGCCACAGCTATATCTAGACTGGTGATTGGCCAAACATCTGGGCACCATACTTTTGCCAAGTTGACACATAAAATTTAACATCACAATTAGTAATGGAGAGTAGGAACTATAATATAATAATATAGGTCTACAATCTCAAATCTGAATCCTGGGGGCATATATGTTTAGGAATTCAGATTGAGGGGGGATCATGATTTAAAGAGGTAATAAGTTTCATATATTGCATATTTTATTATTACATTGCAAACAGAGTCCAGGCATGGAAACTCACAAATATTCAAACTAAATGGAATAAATAAATAACATCATGTCAGTTAAGATAACGTTTCATCCCTAATGGATTTTGGCAATAAACTTAAACTTATAAAAGATGTGCCAGATTAAGATCGTAAACAGAAACCCAGAGTATTAGGCCACCTTTTTTCTTTCCTTCTCTCTTTTCCCTTCAAATGTGTGTTTCTTCTCTGCTCTGTCCCATATTATTACCATAAATATTGAATTCTACATAGCCACTTCTCTATTCTTTTGAACTCTTGACACAATTAGCATTTGGCAACTCAGTTTCTTCTAACTAACTCCAACATATGTCTTGCTTTGCTGAGTGGAGTTCTGGTTTACAATTGTGCTCTCTTTCACCATCAATACATTATACAGTGACACCATTACTAAGTCAAGCAATTAACCAAAGTATTTTCCCCAAGTAATGATATTTTTTCTATGTGAAATTCTGATTCTATTGATATATTAATTCAGTTTTCTTCTATTAAAGTGGATGGAGTAGCTGGTAGTGGAAATAGAAATTTGAAGTATATTTGTAATGTGAAACATGAAGGACCTGAGGTGTTGCAGTTAAAAGGGAAGGAAATCCAAGAAACAAACTGAGGGTTCTAGAGGGGAGGGGGTGGGGGGATGGGTTAGCCTGGTGATGGGTATTAACGAGGGCACTTATTGAATGGAGCACTGGGTGTTATACGCAAACAATGAATCATGGAACACTACATCAAAAACTAATGATGTAATGTATGGTGATTAACATAATAAAATAAAGTTAAAAAAGGAAACTAATGAATTTCGACAAATAAAAATGTCTATAGTCAGTAAAAAAAAAAAAAAGGGAAGGAAATCCTTTTCCTTTTCAAAATATCATGGGGACCAACCTGGGGATTTGCCCCAGCTGAAAGCCCCGAAGCTCTGTTGTCCCTTTCAGTACAACTCCAACAGATCCTTTCATAATCTTAGTGAATTCAACCTGGTCTGCTGGAGCTGCTTCTATTGACTGAAAAATAGATAATGTTGCTTTAGATACAAGAGAATATCTGCTCCAACAGTTTGACAGTAAAGGGGTACAGGAGTTGCTGGTCTCTCCATCAAGTTAGCAATAAAAAAAGATGTGTCCTTAGTATATCAAATTGGAATTCTGAATGCACTTTTCCAATTATTTATTCAGCACATATTTTGAAATATCTATTTATATACTAGATACTATTCTAGGACAAGGCATACTTCCCTGCTCAGGTACCACTCATATTGGACTAGGGAGAACAGACAATAAATACTATACATGGTAAATGTGTAAACTCTGTAGTACTTGAGGAGGTAATAAGTGCAATAAAAATGAAAAAGTAGGGCAGAACATACTACTCAAGGTACCAGCAGAAAAAAAAGGACACATTCAGAAATGTGATTAAAAAGAAATTAATAAGTAGACTATTACAAAAGAGCAGATGTGGTTATGGAATCATGCAGGGACTAGCAATACTGGAAAGCCTTTACCACATCCAGACCTGAAGTGACGAGGGAAGGGAGGAATAAAGCAGTATGTGGTGGGCTGTACCCATGGGAATATGGTTGACCCACAGAAACCATAGTCTTAAATTAAGGAATGCACCACTGCAAAACTAGGGTATAGCAAGGAATGAACCATGGGATTAAATATTCTGGCTTCTCTTATTTTCTGATCTGCCGAGAGTGCCACGTAATAGCCAGCCTCAACGTGGAGCAAGGGAGCCTGAAATTCCAGAGCACAAGGCAGGCCAGAGGCGCATGGAGATAGAAGAGGATGTCCCACAAGGCTAGAGTTATTGACAGAGTTAGTCATTGTGGTATTATGGGTAGATTGCAAGGTTAAATAAGTCAGCCCAAGTTTCTCTCACTATTGAATATGTTAGTCATGTACTAAAGCATTGTTAGCAAAATATTATAAATTAAGCACTATAATATATATATTGCACGGTTTACCATAAAACTTAGTAAACATGAAAAAAATGTTTCTGTTGGATGATAACTTCTGTTTATCAACAACCTGTTTGTACACACATTTTTATGCCATCTGTGCTTATATTCTAAGCCATTAACAAGAAGTTGGGTATTTACTATATTTCAGAACTAGAAATCAGATCATAAATTGTTATTTTGGATAAGCTATCAAATGAACAGTGTTTTTGTTTGTTTTGTTTTTTTAGTTCACTCAATATAATCATGCAGTTTTGTGAAAACTGTTAGTTTCAAGAGTTAACATATAGAGCAAGAAATATTAACAAAATTGACCTAAATTAGATGTAACTGTATAGCTCATCATAGACAATGTGATAAAAAAGACACAAATAATCTTTCTTTCTCATTTTCAGACTTTCCTACCCTAAATTCAAAATTATTATTTTGTTTTGGATTCCAATATACTAACTTAACTATAATTATAGCCAATTAAATCACTATAATTTTGTGGTCCAGTGAAGCCCGTCTACAAAGTTAAACTAAACTATTGTTCATATAGCATGTTCTACATTTATTCAGTAAATACTGGAAACCTGAGGCAACAGATTTAATACCAAAATGTCAAGGACATAGATTGGGATGATATCATTGGTGGTGATTTGAATAATTCTCTGAAACCAACTTTAAATGTCCAATTTCTAGGAATAGCACTAGAGACAACTAAATATCTTCCTTCATCCGGGCAATTTAGTTGGGTATTTTGCTATTTTTAGTTGATGACAATGCTAATGGATACAACAAACTTGGTCTAATAGGACAGAGGTACATAAAACAGATAAAGATAAAACACTTGCAATGATTTAACATGTAAAGGTATGGTAATATGAATTCTCTGAAGATGGTTCTAAAGCTCAGTTTTGAGAAGAAAATTTTGTGTTAAAGTTACCTCAGAGCTGAGTTAATGAGATAAACTAGAAAACAACAACAGCATTTTGGGGAAAGAAAACCATTTGAGCAATGCCAGAAAGTTGAAAAACCCAACTGTCACAAGCCCGACTATTGGGTAGGGAACCTAATAAATGGTTTAAATGCTACACATTAGGTGAATAAAGAAATGAGCCTAGAATGCTAAGCAAAGGTAAGATCACAGGGGGCATTTTATGCTCTGCTAAATGGCATAAGTTTTATCTTATGGAGTTTGGGAAACACTGAATTTTTTTTTTTTTCATTTTTTTTGTGGCTTTTAAAATTATATTTAAGAGATGCACTAAAAAAATCTCAGAAAAAAAAGAGAGAAAACACTTCAGAATTAGGAGAGTTTAGTTACATAGCAGCCATTTGGCAGGGAGCTTCAATAATAATTAATACAAATAACCATTCTTAAATTTTTGTGTATCACTTTTTAGTTTTATTTTTCTCATGTACCTGCATTTTCTAGTAAGCACTTTGGAATATACACTGTGTACATGTTTAAAATTAGATTGCTATTATAAAAAGTTTTTTAAAAGATCTTTGCAAATAAATAATAATTACCTAAGTGTAATGATTTCTTCTTAGCCCATTTTTGTATGCTTGGAATGTGAAGATGACCTGGCATTCTCTAAGTGAAAGACTTATCTGTCTACTGATAGATGTGAGGAGTGCTATGTTTTCTAAACATTATACAAATGTATTCTAGTTAGTATGCCTTTGATAAACAATGATTTGGTAAGACAGCAGTGTGTATGTAGTTTATTTGAATATATAACTTAAATAAAATCTCAATTACATTAAACAAAACTACATGGATTCATGGATTATTTCCAAGAGAAAAAAGAAAAGGATGATCCTATATTTTATTTTATTTTATTTTTTAAAAGATTTTATTTATTTATTTGACAGAGAGAGACATAGCAAGAGAGGGAACACAAGCAGGGGGAGTGGGAGAGGGAGAAGCAGGCTCCCTGCGAACAGGGAGCCCTATGCGGGGCTCAATCCCAGGACCCTGGGATCATGACCTGAGCTGAAGGCAGACGCTTAACGACTGAGCCACCCAGGTGCCCCATATATTTTATTTTATTTATTTATTTTTTTTTTATTTTTTAATTTTTTATTGTTATGTTAATCCCCATACATTACATCATTAGTTTTAGATATAGTGTTCCATGATTCATTGTTTGTGCATAACACCCAGTGCTCCATGCAGAACGTGCCCTCCTCAATACCCATCACCAGGCTAACCCATCCTCCCAACCCCCTCCCCTCTAGAACCCTCAGTTTGTTTTTCAGAGTCCATTGTCTCTCATGGTTCTTCTCCCCCTCCGATTTCCCCCCCTTCATTCTCCCCCTCCTGCTACATTCTTCTTCTTCTTTTTTTCTTTCTTAACATATATTGCATTATTTGTTTCAGAGGTACGGATCTGAGATTCAACAGTCTTGCACAATTCACAGCGCTTACCAGAACACATACCCTCCCCAGTGTCCATCACCCAGTCACCCCATCCCTCCCACCCCACCCCCCACTCCAGCAACCCTCAGTTTGTTTCCTGAGATTAAGAATTCCTCATATCAGTGAGGTCATCTGATACATGTCTTTCTCTGTTTGACTTATTTCGCTCAGCAAAATAAGTTTCATAAAAGAAAACATTCCATCTTGGAAAAACATAGGATATAGGTTTATAAATATTAGTTTTAAACCTTATATCAAGTATTAGCCGTGCAACTTTCTGTCATGAATACATATTTAAAAATGAACTTTGACAATTTTCTTTAAATATTCTTAGAAAGAAAATCTTAGTTAAGGTATTTCGATATTTCCAGCCTCTCTGATGAAGATATCCTTAATTTTAGACATATATTCAGGGAATTGCTTTCAATACACTTTAAGGTATTTTCCTGATTGCTTCAAGAGAATGTCATTGTGGGATGTATGATTGCATCATGCTATTATTGACTGATGGCTTTAAATATTTGATTTACATAAATGAATTGTATCTTTTCTCATCTGATATAAGAAATTATCTTTATAGTTCAAAAGAAGACAAGAGGCACCTGGGTGGCTCAGTAGGTTAAGTGGCTGACTTTTTTCTTTTTTCTTTTTTTTTTTTTTAAAGATTTTATTTATTTATTTGACAGAGAGAGAGACAGCGAGAGAGGGAACACAAGCAGGGGGAGTGGGAGAGGGAGAAGCAGGCTTCCCGCGGAGCAGGGAGCCCGATGCGGGGCTCGATCCCAGGACCCTGGGATCATGACCTGAGCCGAAGGCAGACGCTTAACGACTGAGCCACCCAGGCGCCCCTGACTTTTTTCATCTCAGGTCATGATCTCAGGGTCCTAGGATCTAGCTCTGTGTTGAGTCTGCTTCAGGATTCTCTCTCTCCCTCTGCCCCTCCCCCCCCACTTGCTCCCTCTCTCTCTCTCTCTAATAAATAAATAAATGAATAAATAAATATTTATTTATGCATATGAAACCATTCCCTCCAATATCATACAAATATCATGTACTCTTAATGATTTTTTAATTCACTTCTGCCTAACTTCAAACATGCAATTTTTGAAATTTATCATGTCTCCAGGGAGATGATCTACTGGATTTCACCAGGTAAGGAATAAATAACATGACTAAACATTTTTTTTTGCATTCTATTTGTTTTTATTGAATAAATCTGACATGTGACATTGTATAAGTTTAAGGTGTATGTTACTCTGATATATTTGTAATATGGGTGCTGATGTAGCAATATTTATCACATTACATAATTATAATTATGGTACAATATTATTGTCTATGTTCATTATAATGTGTGTTAGATCTCTATGGCTTATTTAGTACTTGTTACAAGTTTGTACCCTTAAACACCATCTCTGTAATACCCCCCACCCCCATCACCTGGCAATTATCATTTTACTCCTTTTTTAAAAAAGGTTTAACTTTTTTAGATTCCACATTTAAGTGGTATCATACAGCACTTGTCTTTCTTTGACTTACCTTATTCAGGATAATGTACAAAAGGTTTATCCATGTTGCTTGGATTTATCCAACCAAATGAAAGGGTCTCTTTCTTTCTCACAGCTGAATAATATTCCACTGATTGTATGTACCACATCTGTTTTAATCATTTACTTGCTGATTGGGATTTGGGTTGTTTCCATATCTTGGCTACTATGAACAATGCTGCAATAAACACGGGAGTGCACTTATCTCATCAAAATTTTGTTTGCATTTCCTTTGAGTATATTCATTCTCAGTAGTAAAATTGCTGGATTATATGGTAGAACCATTTTTAATTTTTGAGGAAATTGATATTGCTTTTCATAGTAGTTGGACCAATTTACATTCCCAGTAATATTGTATAAGGGTTCCCTTTTCACCATGTCTTTGCTAGTAGCTCTTGTCTCTTGTCTTCTTGATAATAGCCATTCTAACAGGTATGAGGTGATACCTCATTGTGGTTTTGATTTGCATTTCCCTTAGATGTTGAGCATCTTTTTATTCAGTTTTTCTACCATTTTTTTTATCAAACTGTTTTTTTTGTTATTGAATTGACTGAATTCTTTATATATTTTGGATATTAACTCCTTATTTGACATATGGTTTGCAATTTTTTCCCCATTCTGTAGGTTGTCTTTTCATTTTGTTAATTGTTTCTTTTACTATGCAGAAACTTTTGAGTTTGATGTAGTCCCATTTGTTGATTTTTTTGTTGTTGATGTTTGTACTTTTGGCATCATGCTCCCCAAATTACTGCCAAGACCAATACCAAGGAGCTTCTTGCCTATGTTTTCTTCTAGGAATTTTATTGTATCAGGTCTAATTTTTATGTCTCTAATCCATTCCGCGTCGATTTCTGTGAATGGTATGAAATGTGGGCCCAATTTTATTGTTCTGCATGTGTTTCTTTAGTTTTCTCAGCACCAATTGTCTAAGAGACTATCCTTTCCACGTTAGGTATTCTTGGCTCCCTTGTCAAGTATTATTTGACCATATATGCTTGGGTTTAATTCTAGACTATTTTGTTTCATTGGTCAATGTCTATGTTTGTGTTGGTACCATATTGTTTTTTATTACTATGGCTTTGTAGTAGTTTGAAATCCAGAAATTGACATCTCCAGATGGTGGTGTTATAGTACAAGTTTTTGGTTTCTCTTAACAGAGCTGATTCACTGCTAAGGTTGGCATTAAAAAAAAATTAAAAGGAAAGATTAGCAGCAGAGTAGGGGGAGGTGTATAGTTACCACTTGGAGTTTTGAGTGTGCTCACATCCAGGTGGGGGACCCTTAAGTGGGAAGATCCCAGAGGTCTTTAGTCAGTCCTCTTGACTCCTGAGGTAGACAGCAGGAGATGCTTCCTTCACTTCTTTTTGTCTGATTACTGCGCCTTCCTTTCCTTCCCTCCAATCTCTAAGTCTCTCTTCAGAGAAAGCAACTTGTCCCTCCACCTGCAGCACATGTGATAGGGCAGACCCTCACTACTTAACCCTCTACCTCCCATTAAGGTCATGGCTGCCTGCTGCCTTCTCTGCCTTTACCACCTCTGTCACTGGGTCTCCACGGCCACCTCCCTCACTCTGCCTCTTCCATGGTCCAATCTACCACTTTTGGGTACACAGATGCATGGATCTCTCAGGGGTTCTGGTAGGCTGTACAGAGGCACTTTTTTTGGGGGGGCGGTTAAGGATGCCCAAATAATTGCAAATCAAAGGAGAGAAAAAAATAGGCACAAGTCACATGGTCATGATGCTGACCTAAACAGCACTTTTAAAAGTTGAGATTTAAAATCTAATAAACAATTAGATTGACTTCCTATTAAATATGGCAAATTAAACACATGTATTCGCCCAAGTTTCCTCCTAAAAGTTTACTAAATTGACAGTAAAATGTTCATATAAATAAATAATGCATCTGTAAGTAAAATATAATAAAAGAGTGATTTATAGGCACACAATTTTGGAAGTTGAAAAGAGCACAGATTAGTGGAAACTGATTTAGCAAATTTGAGAAATAGTACTTGAGTTGTAGCAGAAGAAACCCCCAAAGTAACATGATTTTCACTGCAGAAGCCATAAAAATCTCAGAAATTGGTAGCTCTAAACATGGGGACGGAGTTGGCTTGACAGCAAAAGGATTTGTTGACTATTTGAGTTCTTTGAAAATGGGTAGAGCTTCAGAGTCTTCCTTTACACTAGAGTATCTGTATGGAGCACCCCAGAAACATCTAATTTCAGGAGTACAGTAGTAAAAATAATAGGATATGTTGTCAACCCAATATTTAATTTTTTTAGAGACAGTACATTCTGATTTAATAATAACAGATGTAAAACAGTCATTTGTCGTGGGACAGGACTCATTTCTAAAGGAAAAAAGTGAGTTGGATTCATCACCATTGAAAGAAACAGAGAGATTTATTACTTAGGGAGGGAACTTGGTTTTTACAGGGAAGGGGTCCATTTCATCCTCATGGTGGAGCTTGGTGAAATGATAAGGGAGACCGTGTTATAGTAGATGAACAATCAGCACCATGACAATGGTGCCTCATCTTTGGACCCCCTTATTGGCAACCAGGCTTATATCCTTTTGGGAGGGAAAGGGAAGATTTTTATCTGAATATTTTAACCAGCCTGAATTATATATTTGAAGATGCTTCCAGATTATTGATTTGAAGCTTTTACTTGATAAGCCTTACCTAAATACACCAAGCTTCTGCTCAACATTTTAGTGCCTACCTCTTAAACATGAGTGTATAGCCATGAATCCCCAAATATTTGAGGAAAATTCATAAAAATCAGATTCTGAGACACATCTTCAGGAAAAATAAGCTTGGATGACCAACAACAATGTCCTCAGAGAGACGAGAAAGATATATTGCTGTGAAGAAAAGTATTCAGAGAATAAAACAGGAGTTGTTTGAATTAAACATACTAGAGCAGAAGGTTTTTTTTAATTAATAATTTTTTGGGAAAATAAAATTGAAAACATTCCATTAAAAAAAGAGAAAAACATATGGGGAGTAATGGAAATAGGATAATAAATTTTGAGAAACACTTTGGGTCTCTAATACCAAATATCTGAAATTCCAGAAATAAAGACAAAAGTAGGTCATGGTGCACACCTGCTTAAGCTGGAGGATAATGAACGTTTGCAGGGTAGCATGTATTCTACTATACCACCTTGTTGTATATTTCCCTTAATAATTTCTATTTCTATTTAAATAATTATTAATTATAATTATTAATTATTTCTATTTATCTTGGTGCTATGACTGTTTGTGACCTCTGTACATGGTATCACTTCAATGGTTATGACTTAGAAACCTCACCATCACCATTTATTCCTCCCCTTTTTTATACATAATATTCATCCAAACTCAACAAGTCCTTCCATTTTTGCTGCCAGCTAAATATCTCTCAACTCTATCTTCTTTTCCACCACTCTGATGTTTGATTAAGATTTATTTATTTCTTGCCTCATTGCAGGGGACTGCATAAATATACAATCTAATGTGAAATCTTTAAAATAAAAATCTTAAAGATTTTTTTCACTGTTTAAATTATTTGATTTGACTGAATTTAGTATCAGAACTGTTTGCTTTCTGCCTTCTTCTTCAAGAAATGGTATATGTAGGAGGGTTTCCTCTTGATAAAAGCCAGTAGAAAAGATCCGATTGAGATTAATATTTTAGGAATGAAACTTCACTGAAGTATTCTATTCATTTTATCACACAAAATTACTTCTGCGTAGAGCTGAGGTTGGACTTTATCAATGTGTAATGGAGGCCCCAAAAATCTATATTTGGAAGTTAGAGAAAATGACTTTTCCAAAAGTACATGTTGTACGCTATTGTTCTGCAATGAAGGAAGGGTTAGCATAAATGCAGAAGAAATTTTATTCAGGATATAGCGAGTATGAGATTTCTTGTTGACTCCTCCCTAAACAAAGATTCGTCTGACTTCAAGAGAGGAACAACAGCACAGGGCTTTTGAAATCAAGTAGAGTGGGCATGGAGTCATGCCCTTTAAAGGATCAATACCCCAACTGGTAATAAGAAGTAGAGTCTATTTCAAGAAGTCCAATACCAAAACTCATAGATTAGGAGTTCTATTATACTTAAACTTTCAAACTCAAACAGAAGAGCTAAAGAATTCATAAGAGAACAAGAGAGAGTCGATGGTCTTTAATAAATCACCCTGTGACTCTCTCCACCACCAGTAAAGTTCTTATTACAAAGACTAAATTAAGATCTAGGTCTCACAGCTTATTTTGAAGATGTTTCCAGGGGAAGAGGCTGAGGCAGTCAATTTTCTTTTTAAAGGAACGACACCGGCAAATACTCATATGCCAAAAAAGCTTGAATATCTTCCTGGATAAAACAGTCCTTGAGGCAAGAAAAATCAAACAAAAATCTGTCTTGAGCTTTGACAAGTCTTGATCTTTGAAAGTTTTATTTTTTAAGCTTGAGCAAGGTTTTGTGAAGTATGCACTGTATTTTTACCTAAAAGCAATATATCTTATGCTTATAACTGCCACATTACTTGCACATTAATTTTAATTATTTAATTCTCATATTAATCTGGTAGGATATTAGGTTTTGTCATTATTTTTCTGAGTCTGGAATTCCTTTTCACACCATGGACTGTTTCCCTTGTTCAGTTCCAATTACATTTCTCCCACAAGTTTTTCCATCAGTTTTTAAATATGATAAAAAATTCTAATCAGCTAGGGATTGCCATAGGTTTATGAAGGATCTAGGGGTTCAATATAAGTATCAGTATCCAAGCTTTCTCAAGAAAGAAATAGGATTCCCCCTTTTTAACTTATAGTTTGGGATTATATGATTGTATTCTTTAAAAAAGCTTTCTAAAGCAGTTTTCCATCCCATTCTCAGGAAGAATGCAAACGCACACATGCGCGCGCGCACACATACACACACACACGTGCACGCAGTTATAAAATATTTTAAGTTTACAAAAAGATAATTTAAAAGTAATCATTGATAGATACTGTATCTATGACTATTGTACATATAACACTTGCCTAAGAATCACTTTAATTTGAAGTAAAAATGTCAACAACAAGCCAATGACTATTTCCCAGATTCATGGATTCAAGTTGAAGAGATAATCTCATTTTTAATTTTTGCATGCCAAACTGGTTTATGATGAGAAGTATATAAATTTATCAAATTTTTGAAATTTGTGGCTGTAGATAAAGTTGTTATTGTGGTCTTGGCATATTCATTTTCTGCCCATAAGTTTCTGACCACAAATTTCATGAAAGTGCTATTTATTCTTTAATAATTGATTTTCAATAGTTTTGCACCTCTCTCTAGTACTCTGACCTTAGTCCAAGTTCTTTATCTCTCCCTGTGGCTCAACTTCCCCTTCTGTAAAATTAAGGAATAGAAATAAATTGTTATTGACCCCCCCTTCCATCTCTAATATTCTAGATTCCATATCCAAATTATTGGTCATCTGAAAATATGTTATAGTAATATTCACAAAAGCTCTTATTTTCTAAATACCTGTCAGACACTGGGATAAACTCTTTGTATTATCCAATTTAAGCTTGATAACAACCATACAAGCTATGACACAAATTAGATAGTTCAGGGGAAAAAAGACTAAGAAATATGTCCAATGACATATATAATACAATGTGTTTGATGCCAAGACCAAGCTCTTTAACACTATCCTATACTGAAATTATTTCTCCTGTTCTGTGGACAAACTGTGCCTCAAAATTTAAAAGTTAAATTTTTTTTTTTTAAGATTTTATTTATTTATTTGAGAGAGAGAGAATGAGAGAGAGCGAGTACATGAGATGGGGGAGGGTCAGAGGGAGAAGCAGACTCCCTGCCGAGCAGGGAGCCTGATGCGGGACTCGATCCAGGGACTCCAGGATCATGACCTGAGCTGAAGGCAGTCGCTTAACCAACTGAGCCACCCAGGCGCCCTTAAAAGTTAAATATTGGAAATCTGTCCCCTCTACCCGCCTTGAGCCTTCATTATCCTGGGGGTAGAAATACAAGCCAATTTCTTTCTTTCTTTCTTTCTTTCTTTCTTTCTTTCTTTCTTTCTTT